>NC_050581.1:201475973-201557725 GCF_011100635.1 Trichosurus vulpecula | reverse complement strand
CATAGAGGTGTGTGCGTGTGCGTGCGTGTGTCTGCACACATAACAGAGAGGCCACTTTGGCTGGATTGGAGAATGCAGGAAGATGAATGCTGTATATTAAACCTAGATAGACAGGTTGGGGCCAGGTTGTGAAAAACTTTAAAAAAGAAAGAAAGGAGTTTATATATGTTATTCTAGAGGGACCAGAGAGTGATGAGGCTTATTGATCAGGGGAGGGACACACTCATGGCTTCCCCTATGAAACATACCTTTGGCATCTTTAGGAAGAAGGAATGCACTAGAGAGGGAGAGACTTAAGGAGACCCATTGGGAGGTTGTCATGGTCTAAGCAAGAGGGAATGGGATCTTGGACTGGGGTGGTGGCTCCATGGGCATAAAAAGAGGGGATGTGATACAAGAAATGCTATTGAGGTAGAAATGGTAGTAGTGGTGACTGATTGGATTTGGGGGTGAATGAGAGTGAAGAGTCAAGGATGATGCTGAAGTAAATAATCTGGAGACCTGAAAGGACACAGGGACCTTTGAAACAAGGAGGGCCATTGGGGGAGAGGAGTATTTGGGGAAAAGTGAGTTTCGTTTAGAGATGTTAAATCTGAGACGTCTCAGGGATATTCAGGTTTAAATGCTTAGTAGGCAGTCAGTGATGTGGGACTGAAACTCAGGAGCATAATTTGGGATGGATATGTCAATCTGTGAGTCATCTGCATAGAAAACCAGGAGAAAGGGGAGAGAGAGAGAGAGAGAGAGAGAGAGAATGAATGGGCATATGGGCATCTAGGGCAAAATCTTGGGGAACATTTACAATTTCGGGGCATGAAATAGATGATTCATTAAAGAGATTTAGAGCACACAAGTGTAAGGAGAGTCAGGAGAGGGTACTGTCAGTAAAACCCAGAGAAGAAAAGGATAGTATCCAGGAAGAGAAAGCAGTCAACAGTGTCATGGGTGCCAATGGGGGCCACTAAGAAAGGCTTGCAATGGGATACTAAGTGGTAGAGATGGAAAGGCATGGCACGCAGACACTGCAAAACTCTGGAGGTAGGAGATGAACTATGGTGTGTGAACAACATCAAGACCAGGTTAGCCAAAGTGTCTGGAAAGACGGGCTAGGGACAAGTTGGGGAGGCATTTCAGAGCAAAGCAGAGGAGTTTGTATTTGATCCTAGATGCGACATGGGGCCCTTGGGCTCTTTGGGGCAGGGATGTAGTGTGGTCAGTCCTTTGCTTTAAGAATGTTGTTGCTATAATTACTGTCACTGTTCCTCATCCTTCATTCTCCCAGAGGACCAATGACATCACAAGGGATGTCTTGACTTGTGCCTGGATTGAACTTAATGGAGGTATCAGAATCCTCACAGTCCAGTGGCAGGATAAGAGTCAGGACAACTGGCAATAGCCCAGGCTGCCATAGATGACCTTGATATCTTCGGTGTCTGACCAAGCTCTCAGTAGCACCTGCTTCTGCCATTGGAGTAGATCTTGGGTAACCACCAGGCCCCAAACCCATCTGTGCTTTAGGAAAATCACTTGGTCAAGATGGACTAGAATGGAGAGAGAGACTCATCCTCACTTCTGCTTCCAGAGAAAAGTGTCTATATCAGTGATTTGCTAGAAATGGGTCCTTCAAATCCAACAAAAGGAACAAGGGACCCTCCAAAGCCAGAGAGGATATTCGAGGGTTTTCAACTCCCACATCAGCTGGATTATTGCCTCAAGCCGAGAATTTCAAGAATACTGTTCAGGGGCTACTTTAGAATTCCAATGCCCTGATTCTCAAACATGGGGCTTGTCTGGTTTTAAATACAGACCCAGACACATTAATGGTCTGCCAGGGCTGATGTTGGGGGGTGGAGAGCCATTTCTCCTCTTATGGCGGGTCAAACAAAGGCAGCTCAGTCCATTTGTTCCTCGTGCAAGGAAGCACAAAGGGGTCAGAGAGCAGGCTTTAGTGGGCTCGTTTAGCCATCCTATTTTGTTTGGAGAAAGTTGCTCTAAGCCAGCTCTACTCAGTCCAAAGCCCTGTTTAGATATGAGTTCTATCTCCCTGATCCACCGACTTCCAGGCTGCATTAGCTTTTCCCTCTGTTGGTGTCTGGTGGCTGGGAAATGAATCACTCCGATCCAGGTCATTCTGACAAGGAGCTTAAGGCCAGCTCAGACAGGCAGAGGCAGCCTGAGTGGGCAAGGGCATCCAAGGCCTGCTGGGGGTGCCACATGGGGCCAGCAGCCGGACAGCTTAATTGACTTCCTGCTCTTCACGAGCCACCAGGAAGCTTTGAGAGGCTCGGGTCAGGGAGGGAAGTTTTGTTTTTATTTTTGTAAACCCAACCCCCTGCTATAGCCCTGGATGCCTACAGCCTCTTCAGAGCCTTGGCTGCCTTTGTTTTCCCTTTGCTGCTCTTCTTCTGGGCCCATAAGAAATCCCTTGTTCTTCCTGATAATGTGGAGAGAATTTTTTTTCCATCCGCCCAATATTTCTTCACCCCGACACCCCACCAAGGTACAGAAGCCTAGGAAAGAAATCCCACTTGAGAAACAGTATTCATTGATGTTGTAGAAACAACTGGATTGAATTTATGGTACTTCCCCCATTCATTTATGGCATGACAGTGGATATGTCAGATCAGAGGCAGAGAGGCAGGCCTTCTGCCCTCTGAGCACAGCCTTGGGACACAAGGTACCCAGTGGCCCTCTGTAAGGTCTGTTGGGAGAAGCTGGTCCCATGAGCCTGGTTGTGACACACGCTTTCACAAAGTTACAACTATGAAATGCTAGAGAGCTCGTGTGTGTGTGTGTGTGTGTGTGTGCGCGCGCGCACGCGTGCGTGTGTCTGTGTGTAAATGTGTTTGTGTGTGTGAGTGAGTGCTTTTTCATCATTAAGCTGCACAATTGTCACTGACGGAAACAAAATGCTGACCTCACCAGCTAAAGAGAAGATGGTGGGCCTTCACTATGAGATCCCACAGAAATATGTGAATTTTGCACACACAGATGATCCTTCTTGGCTTAACCAAGGGCCATGAAGCTGGAGGGCTTTTGTTCAATACCCTCATGGAAGAATCTCATAAGCTCAGCCTTCTATAAAGCTACCCTGGTTACACTTATATTGGTCTTGTAGCTGAGTTTTACACATACCCAGATCACCCAAGGCAACCTCCATCTTGGGTAGGTGATGGCATGGACCTGCTTCTGGAAGAAGACATCATGCATTCCCCTACCACATGGGTGGGAGGAACTTCTTTTCATTGGCTGCATAGAGGGAACTGACTCCATCTTTAAAATGACCAGCCTGGGACAATCTCACTCTATCTTTCCAGCCACACCCAAGAGTGAGTATTGTTCCCCCCCTGCATCATGGGAGACATGCACTAAGCTGGGTAGGAAGCAGCTCTTCCTTCCCCCTTTTCCTTTAGGTCTTATGGTGCCAAGAAATAAGCTTGGGGTCAGGGTCTATTTTGTGTGTCCTTTTCAGTTCTAGGTCCAAGCCTTAGTGGAATCCCCAGACCAAGCAGCTTGAGACATGGCAACTGGGGAGGCAGGGTTCCAGGCTGGATGTTGCTACCAATAGAAGCCCTGAGAAGTTGGGCTGCCAGGACCAAATGCCAGGAAGCTTTGAACTTGAAACTTGGTGGGACTGATGCTTTATAGGAATTGAGTAAAACTATGAATGTAATCCCTACCTTGTCCCAGACTGAGGTGGTATAAGGGGAACTATGGCCCATCTGATGTATTTGCAAAGGAGAATGTATATTTGTATTTGTGCTTACTATATCTTTGAAGTCAACTCTCCTTTGCAAAAGTTCTTGTGTCTTTTGACAGAACCAGGGTGCTAGGGACCTCTCAAATTGAGGGAACACAATCAGTGGAGGTGTAAGTGAAGGTCAGAGACTAGAGACCCCCTAACCTCCTTAAAGGGACTAGAGAGCAGTGGGAGAGGGCGTGAAATGTGACACAACTGATCTTCGTACAGCAGGGGCCAGAGTAGTTGGTGTTAGACTCCCAAAATGTAGGGGAAACATAGAACTTTAGAGCTGGGGACCTTACAGATAGATCATACAGGCCAATTTCTCCAGGTGACCCTGTCAGGTATATGATAGTAGGGAGCCTTTTCACATGTAGGTTGGACTGGACAAGGCTGGTCCCTTCCAATTTTCAAATTCTTTTATTCTGTGATTTCCTTTACTCAAAGAAACGTAGACCAAGTGAGGAGAGGTGACCAATCTAAGATCCCACAGTTACATGGTAGCGGTGTAAGACCTAGAACCCAGCCATCCTGCCTGCTTGATAGTTACCCCAGGGTTTCCTCATCTGCTTCTGTCTCACAAAGTATAATATGAACCTTAGAGCTCTATGGAAAAGTATGCTGTTATTATGTTTAGTTGTATCCTATCGCCTCATAGAATTACAGAATTCACTTATTTGGAAAGGACTTCAGAGGTCATCTCATCCATCGTAATATGTCAACCTTTGGTTATCCTGCCTCTATTTGGAGATCTCCAAGGAGGGGAAGCCCACCACCTTGGTAGCCCACTCCATACTGGGATAACTCTCATTGTGAGGAAGTTCTTCCTGGCCTGGAGTCTAAATCCCATTCTTTTGTACCTTCCAGATACCTGGAGGAGGTAATTTGCTCATCTTTGACCCAAACTTCTTGGTAGGAACAAACCCACCCATTCCACACACTCCTTCTTGGTGGGTCCAGATCTCTGACATCCCATGAAGCCTTCAGACCATCTCACCATCTTCTTGCCTTGCTCATCTCCCCTTCCACCTTTTCTTCAGGGCTCAGTAATGACCAAATCAACCTGGGTGAGGAGCCCTGAGGAGAAACCAGGGAAGGAAGTGGTACTTGAGATGAGCTCCGACAAAGGCTAGAGGTTCCATAAGATTGAGGGAGAAGAGAGAGGGGAAAGAGAACAAGCATTCATTTAGCACCTACTATGTGTCAGACACTACAATAAGACAGGAATAGGGAAAGTTTGCAAAACTGTCAACAATTAGTAATCATTTAAAACATGGCTTCTACCTGCCGATAGTAAGGAAAACACAAATAAATCAATTCTGAGGTTTCACTTCCCACCCAACAAATTGTCAAAGATGACAAAAGATCAGAATTGTCAATGTTGGAAGGGTTGTAGAAGTATAGACATATGACTCCCTTGTTGGAAGAGCTCCTTGAGAATAATTTGGGGCTTACCCTAACCCTAAATTCGCACAATGCCTGGAATATAGTAGGTATATAACAAAATGCCAGTTGACTGACTGATGGACTGTTGCCCCAACCATTCTGGAAGCATCTTCTGGTTATACTAAGCATATGACTAATTTTTCTATACCTTTTGACCCAGTGATATCACTGATAGGTCTATGCCCAGAAGAGGCCAATAATAAAAGAAATGGCCACATTCACCAAATAGTTATAACAGCATTTTTTTGGAGTAGCAAAGAACTAAAAATAGACACCCACCAATTGGGGAAATAAGCTGGGGTACAAGAATGCAATGTACTTTTTCTGTAATATGAGAAACAATTAATCTGATGAATACAAAGGGCCAAGAGAAGGCATGTGGCCTGACGCAAAGTGAAGGCGACAGAACCACAACGTACATAACAGAGACAGCAATGGAGGTGGAAAAAACAACAAAATAATTGAAATTGAATGACACTTGGCTGCAAAGACAAGAGAGGAGAAGTCAGCTTGGCCTTCTAGAAACCAACCACAGACATTTATTCAGCCCTCAAGCTCTGGGATACAAAGAAAAAGGAAAAAAAAGCAAACAAGCAAACTACAATTTCTTCTTACATTTTCAGGAGGAAGATAAAGACGCACGAATGAGAAGCATACAAGACATGCACAAAGTAGGTGGAAGAAGGGAGATCTTGGCAAAGAAAGCACATTTGGGGTAGGGAAGGAGAGTTGAGGGAGTGGGGGGGAGCAAAAGGCCTCCTGCAGAAGGGGGTTTTGGAGCTGGGTCCTAAACGCAGTTAGGGATTCTGAGATTTCAAAGAGGGCAGCAAGTTTGAAAGCCCAGAGATGGGAAATGGAATGTTTTGTGTTAGTAAAAGTAAGTAAGTCAGTATGTTTACACTCTAGAGATGTGGGAATTTCAGGTGTGCATTGGATGTCATATTTTTAATGTGTATATTAATTTTGCTGAATTTCTTTCCTACCCTTTTTTTATTCTTTGTTATAAGGATTGGCTGGGGAAGAAGAAGTATATTGAGAAACGAAGATGATATAAAAAAAACAGCAATAACTTCTTGAAAATGTTTCTTGATTGAATAAACAAGTTAATGAATGAATAATAGAGTTTGGAAGTGAGTTAGAGAAGTCTAGTTTTTGTTCTTGTCACTTGTTTCATTTACATGGATGGCTATTAGAGGACCTTTGAAAGAAGGCTCATCTTGGTCTCCCAGTTTTTACACTACTCCAGTATTTGTTTGTTTGTTTTCCTGGCAGAATCCCTAAAATAAGTTGGTTAGCAAAGGCTCACATTCTGGGAAGTAACAGGATTTACAAGGAATTTTCTTGGTTTGAGTCTAATCATTTGCTGGGACCATGGGATTCTAATGAGTGCCAGAAACAGGGAGTGCAGAAAATATGCTTCATGTTCATCTGGGGCACTTTATTATCTTTGTTGGCTACTACCTCGATAAAAGGGGTAGCTTATGTTGCTTGGCTAAGCATTAAAATAACTGTACCTCTCCCTGTCAGGGAGAGGCTTTCTTGTTACTACTCCCTCACTAAGGGATAATAACTGTCCCTGAAGAGGCCAGAGAACTGAATAAAGTCCAGGGGATAGCACTGAAGAGAAGCAAAGCAAACATAAGACCAGAGGAGATCTCCAACAGAAATAACACAACACGAAGCAGAAGTAAGATGCCCAGTGTGGAGAGACAATGCTTAGAAGATACAATGTGTGGGGGAAAGCAGCAGAGAGATGCTCTATAACTTCACCAGAGATGAAATGCCATTCAGAAGGCATGAAATGGATTGATGACACTTTTATTGTGTCCATGCTCATGCCCTAGTCATGTAGGTGCACACTGGTCAAATCAGTTCTCTCTCCGTGTGCCTTCTGTGCACCTCCCCTGGACATACATAGTCTTTGTATGTGTCCCATACATCCTGGGGGCCATTAGTGCCCTGTTTATACATAGAGGTTTTGTTTTCTCATCATTGTATTTTATAGGCCATTTGGTAAAATGTATTTTGTTTTGAACTATCATGTCCCCTTGCTGCCTGGTAAAAGCCAACATATTGATATGTGTTGGGGGCAGGGGAGATGATGAGTTATGGTTAAGTGGGTGTTGACCTTGAACCTGAGCTATCTTCTCTGGGTCGATGTGTGGTGGTTTGCCCCAGGTACTAAAATTCATGATAATTTGACCAAGATGTTAGTCACTGTTTTAATCCATGTGTCATCGAAGAAGTATGGTACAGAGAACTAGATTTAGCTTCTGAGATTCGTTCTTACTTCTGCCACTTACTACCCCTTTAACATTTGGGCAAGCCATTCACCTCCCTTATCTATCACAGAAAGTGTGTTCAGCTTGATGATCTCTTAGGTCCATACCAAAAGTTTCTAGGATTTCTCCTCTTATTTGTCTATGTCACAAAGGAGATGTTAGATTCTCCTTAGAACTAATCCTGACAAACAGTTGATTTCCTTCTCTATAATCCTTTGCCAGTTATGATCATATAACCACATTCTTGAGATGGAACAATTCCCAAGGTGCCTCACCATGGAGCTACTATAGTATCAGCTTTAGGAAATGATGCTATTCTTTGAGGCTTGGCCTGGTATGGAGGCAAAGTAGGGCTTCAGCTGCCAGGCACCTCTGCTCCCTTCTCCTTCCTTGGGAAAGCACTCAAAGTCCTGGTGACTCTTCCATTGGCCATCTCTCCAAGAGCACCATGCTTTCACAATGGAGTGAGATTCTGAAAGTGATACCTGAAAAAGGGTGAGGACCCTCGGTGATGATTGTAGACTATTCAAAAATGAAGAGCACATAAGCGTGGATGAGTTTCTCGTTTGTTTTATATATATGGAAGTGAGTGTTTCTGTGAAGTTGGGTGATTCCTATTTGCTCTGTGGGCTTTGGTTTCCAAAGCTGTACATTCAGGAGGCTAGAGCTGAAAGTCTCTCGAATTCCTTGCATTTTTACAGGTCTGTGCTTGTCTGATCCATTAGACTGATTTTTACAAGTGGCCTTGAACATCATCTTCATATCTGAAGGTCAGACCTTTTCAATGAATATGTAAATCTGTACCAAAAGGCACACAGAAATGGGAATTTTTAAAATGTGGTCACCATGATGGTTGTTTTCCTGAGCAACAACAATTCTGTGAGATTTGGGTTGGTAGTGGTATGTTTTTCTGGGGATATCATTGATATTATCAAAGTGTGTCCACAGTCCTTCTTCTGACCAAAACAAAATATTTTATGTAGATTTCTTCAGTCCCAGGGGCTTAATTCTCTTTCTCCTGCACATTCCAGGTCTCATAGAGTTGTCTAGGGTACCAGGTAGTTATGAGGTCCACTTGTACCCAGCCAACATATTCCCATGATGACATATAGGGAATTAGATGGCAGACATCACAATATGCTGGTAATTTGATGGAATTCAAGAATTTTTTCATTTATCCATTTATTCGGGTCAAGAAGCATTTAACAAAGACCTAAGCAAAGCATTCTTCTGGGCACTTGGGGTACAGAGACAGAAAAGAATCAGTCCTTGCCCTCAAGGAGCTTACATTCTACTGATTTCTCTATCCACAAAGGACTTTCTGTAACAATGAACTGGATCTTTCATAGTTGAAGAATCAAGGAACCCTGGGTGGGGGGGCGGAGATAAGAGGTACCAGGTGCCAGACAAGTGAAATCACCAATAGCACCTGACCCCCATCCATCTCAGATCCAGATGAAGATAGCTCAGGACCCTCAAGGTCAATAGCACTACTCCCTGTGGGGATGGAGCCTGTGGGTGCTGAGGCCATGGCTACCAAAGACCCAGAAAAGAAAGTCCTTGGCCCTGTCCACTGGCTCAGTATCAGCAACTGCCATGACTTTACGAGTGGAAATGAGGAAAGGCCTCACTATTCACCTTGAAGTTACACCCTCAGGACAATGGGACATTTCTGTCTGCCTTGCAGCTGAGACCTCCTTTATTTGTCGTCTCCCCTGTTAACCTGTGTACTCCTTGAGAGTTGGGGCTCTCTGACTTTTCTGTTAATACTCCCAGCATTTAACTCTGAGCTTTGCACACAGTAAGTGCATAATTAATACTTCATTCAATCATTCAATTTGACAGAAACATGGGAAGTGATCAGTAGTTCCACTCTAGTTTATTGAGTAGGGGGTTGAGGAGTGTGTATGACATGGCCAAAACTTTTCTTTAGGACAATGGTCTGGAGGCAAGGCAGAGAGACCAACTAACCCAAGCCCCTGGCTCAATGAATGTTTGTTGCTTGGTTGATTATTGCAAGAATCCAGGCACGAGGTGAAGAGGGCCTGCACCATTAAAAAACAATGAATACGAAGAAATGAGCAGAGCCAAAAGAACAATGTATATGATGATCATGATAATTTAGTAGAAAACAAGACTAAAGGATATCAGAGTTCAGATTGTTACAATTAGCAGGTAACTTGAGAGGTCTGATCATGAAACAAAGCCTCTGTCTTGCCAGTAGAAAGGTGGGAGGCTGCGGTTGCTGAGTGAGGTATACATTGTCAGACATGATGAATATATCAGCATTATGTACAGTTCTTTGTTACAAGAGGAGTGGAGGGAGGGGTGACATCATTCTAAATGTTAAAGGTGTCAAAAAGAGAAACATCAGTGACACATTTTTGTTGTTGTTGCACTAAGGACACCATGACAAGTCCCCCTCAGATTTTGGACAGGTTGGTACTTGTGCCAACACAATAATACAGTGAGTCCTTAATAGTCAAAGGTTCGGGAAGCTGGGTCAGGGACAGTTCCAACGTATTTAACTGAAATGAATATTTTTAGATATCCAGGCACGTTTGTAAAAGGTTAGTTAAGGGAGGGTCATGTGGAAGTCGCTGCCTTCCCTGTTCATAGAAGCAATTGCTTCTGGGCTTCAATGACTCCGTTTCTGTCCGCCATGTCCATCCCAGGCTTGGACAATTCAAGGTTTCTTTTTTTAATGCTCTCATCTCCAAACTAGAGGAGTGTCAGAAGGGGCTGGAAAAGTTTCCATGTTGTGATCAGGAAGTCACTGAGTTGCCTCCCTCTCCACACTAATGATGACCTTTGGACAGACAACAGGATGTCCCAGGAGATAAATTATGGTTGTCATGCCAAAGGAGGGCTGGGCCAGGTCTGCAGGACAGTGGAAGGAAAGCCAAGATGAGAAGCTAAGTAACTGACTGTTCATAGGTCCAAGCTCCAAGGGTAGTCAAGGTCAACTAGCTCTAAACGGAACTCGAGTCCAGGGATGTTTGTGCTGAACCTGGGCCCTCCTCCTGACTGAATGTGGCTCAGGGAAACTGGAGGAAAAGCATCCCTCTGCTCTTTTCTGAAGGAGTACTCTTCCAAGTGTTGGAACAACCAACTTGGGGAAGTTGCTGCTCAGGCAACCAAATGGAGATGGGGTCGAGAGGGAAAGGGGTCAGGACATGTCCCAAAGCACGCCTTTCATTTTGGAACTAACTCTGTGAAATGTGTTATTGTAACAAACTGTAATAGCAATTAAGGTGGGACTTTTTGCTGTTGACCTTTTCTGGCCTTTGTTTGAATGGGGCAGATAAAGTGGGATGTTTTTGTATTTCTCAGCACTGAGACAATTGGGAACCATTGATTTGTATCTGATGTGATATTGGGGGTGGGGAACTTCTGCCCAGCCCGGGTGAGGTCAGGGCCCTCCCGCCCCTGAACAGGATATATAAGCTCAAAGGTCAGCCTTCTTGCTCTGACCTCTGAGCCACAGCAGGAGTGGCGGGTGACTCTGGGCCAGATGTTATAATGAGCTCCCTGGCTGTACACCCAGATGTTGAATTATATTTGGTCTGTAATTTCAGGGTGCTGGTTTTTTCCCCTGAACTAAGCAAATGATATTTGTATGCTGGATTAAAGTAAGATTGTTAATCCCTTAACATTGCTTTCCTTAAGTAAATCAGATCAGAAGGACCGGTGTTGGCAGCTTCCTGGGTGCTGGTTGTTGGTGGATCTTACACCCCCACAGAAGCTGCTAGCTGGATTGTTGATACACAAACCTACAAAAATAACAATGATAGTGAGAATTCCTCACATGTTAGAGAAACACTCTACAGACAGGATGTTGTGGGTGAGCCTCACAAAAATCCTGAGAAGGAGGTTCTACAGCTATCATGGCCCTCACTTTACAGTTTTACAAATGAGCAAACTGGTTTCTTTGTGAAGGTTAAGTGACTTTCTCAGAGTCACACAACTAGCAAGCATCTGGCCTGGGCTTTGAACCAAGGTATTAAGGGCACAGGTTATAGACTGGGCTGGTTGAAATCAAGATGACTGGTCTCAATTCCTGCCTCAGATATCTACGAGCTTCCTGCCTCCCTCATGTCAACCACAATGCCAGTAGAGTACTTAGGTTATCTACTGTAATCTCTCACTCTCCCCATATGACCTGAAAATCTTCTATCATCCTATCTAGTTAGCATTTATGTGGCACTTTAAGGTTGGCAAAGCAATTTGCAAATATCTCATTTTCTTCTTACAACAACCCTGTGAAGTCAGTACTATTACTATCCCCATTCTACAAATAAGGAAACTGAAGCAAAGGTGAAATGACTTGCCCAGAGTCACACAGCTAGTAAGCGTCTGAGACTATACCATTCTTTGCTGACCTCCTTTCCTCCTGTCCTTCAGAACTCCTCATTGGCCCTATAATGCTGCCTGAACCCAACCAAAATATGCCTTTCCGTGGCCTTCTATGTGATGCTTGTCTTCAGTTTTCTGATGGCAGTGTTAGGCTAGGTCTTGTGGCCACACAGCAACATTAGGGAAGTGTGTGTAGTAAAAATATGGACAGTCTTGGTTATGAGAAGCTTGGGGATCAGTAAAATGTTTGGCAACTTCCACAAAGGCCATCTAGCCCTCTTTCATCCTTCTCAGCTCTGGGCCCAGCTCACAGTCTCTTTGTATCATGTCTTCCAGCCATACGTACAATTAGATAAGCTCTATAGGTAGGCCATTTATGTGTACAGTGAAATCTGGGTAATAAACACTCTTCATCCATTAGACATTTCTTGTGAGGTCAGATTCCTTTAAGTGGTTAGAGATGTCTTCCAAGAGTCTCTATTGTTGTTCAGTCATGCCTGACTCTTTGTGACCCTGTCTGGGGTTTTCTAGGCAAAGATACTGGAGTGGTTTGCCATTTATAATGACTTATGATCAACACAATGACAATTGCAAACAGGAGCATCTCCTTGACTTGGACCTTGAATTGGATCTCCTCCATCATAGTGGCAAAAACCTTTCTTCTAGGCTGCTCCCCCATGTTTACACTTAGGGGGTCATTGAACAGAGCAATGTCTATTTGTACACCTTCCAACAGATCTTGCATCACTTGGATATATGGACAGAAGACAGTTTTTTTTAAAAATAAAGAATCCATAAAATGGTATTTTATTTTACCGAGTTGAATGTTTTTTTCTTTTCTTTTCTTTTCTTTTGTTGTAATTAACAAATAATAAGCAGCAATGCTAGGACTAGGATGTCTTTATTTGTGTATAGATGAGCCTAATAAAGATTTGGTATAGACAGGAGAGTAAGCATGGAGATCAGCAGATGCTGATGTTTTCTTGGTCTTTTAATTTAATCAATGAAATCTGAGTATTTTCCCCCATTCTTTTGGCTTCTCCCCATCCTTTAGATACTGCGTAAATTGGCCTCCTGGTGCCCCCATAGTTGTATTGCTTCCAGCACATTTCTCCTTTGTACACACTTGACCCAATCTGGCTGCTTTTCCTGTCTTTGTTCTCTTTAGGACCGTTTCTGCTTCTTTTGTAAGCACCTCTGGGACTATAATCACAAGTTATGAGAGAGGTGGATCCACAATAAATGGATGGAGAAAATGGTCTGTTGAAATTATTTTTGCAAATCTTTTTTCATTTTTCTTCTGTTTGTGGCCCCTTTATGCTTTTATACTTGAATGTGCTTGGGATGACTTTGCTTAGTTAGATACCTTGCCAAGTTTTCTTTAGTCTGGTTTTTGCCCTCCACTCTTTTTCTCTGCATCAATCATACTCCTTTCTAAGATTTAAAGGTGAGTTTATGTCCTAACCTGGTGTTGCCTTTGGCAGCCGTCTTTCTCCACTGGCCAATATGTCAAGTATTTGCTGACAGATGCACTCTCTGGCACTTAAGTTTGGCAAATAATTCAAATATTTTCTGGCTAACGCGCTTTCTGGGCTGCTTTGGTCCCTTATTAGAGCAATTAATTGGTTTAGTTTTTGGATGAAATTATAGTTGGTGTTGATGTCATTACTGTTGTCCATTTCCTATTTTTGATTTTCAATAGATTGATTAAATAATTCAGGACTAAATCTTCTTAGTCATATGTCATATCTTTTTTTTCTCATTACTATTATTTTTCTTGTTTGTTTTAAATTCTGATATAACTTCTGACAAGTGAAATTTCTAACTGTGCCCAGACAACTAACTCAGAGATAACCCATATATCTAGAATCAGTCTTTTTTCATCTCATAAATTGTAATCAAATTCATTCTCTGTGATGTGCTCACCATCTCCAGTTCCTAATTTTCTTTTTCTTTTAAAGGAAACATTCATGATAGATAAGCATGAGGTTTCTGCATAATCTGCAAATTTTTGGTCTCTCTCATTTCTTCCTGTTAAATCATGCTTTCCTGTGCATTTTTACCCATTTTCACCTTTCCCAACTTTCCGTCAAAGGTATCAAGTATAGAAGTTAATGTTCATTTAATTTTATCAATTTCTTCACAGAATTTCTCTACCCTATCATCCTTAACAATTGAGGTTGGTCCCTAAGCTGTAATTATTTTAATGGTGTTCCTTTTGTAAATACTTATCATTGGTACTGCTAAATGTGATAGCTGACTCCCATGAAATAGTATTTCTTGTACCTTTGGGGCATATAATGCAATCTTCTCTGCCAATATCTTTCTTTACCTCTCCAAGAAATACTTATCAACCTTCCTTCCATTTAACTATGACTCCTTCTTTCATTCTGGTTTTATTTATAGCAAGAATGTCAAGATGATTATGATTCAGCCTCTCCTGCAACATGTTTACTTTCTTTAAATGGACAAAGATGTCACAGTTAGAGTGCCAATCATTTTGGATGCAAGACTTGTCATTGACAACCAATCAGGAGTTACTGCATCCTATCAAGAAGGTATATATCCTGCTGCAAAGAATTAGAGTACATGTTCTCTTGCATGGGAGATGATCTAGTCCGGCACACCAGGGACTTCCCTTGATCACTCCTACTAAACATCTAGGGGACACAGTGGGTATATGACTGAGCCTGAAGTCAGGAAAAAAAAAGCTGAGTTCAAATCTGGCCTTGGATACATATTACTGTGTGACACTGGGTAAGTCACCTAACCTCTGTCTAGCTCATTTTTCTCATTTGGATAATAGAATAATTATAATATCTATGTTGTTCTGAGGAATCATATCAAATAATATTTGTAAAGTGATTTCTAAGCCTTAAAATGCCATATAAATTTTGTCAATTATTATTATTATTATTAGTTACATAAAGCCAAGAGCCATTCTCCCAATGCATAATTGGTCAAAGGATATGAACAATTTTCAAAAGAAGAAATACAAACCATGAATAACCATATGGCCTCTTAATCATGGACACATATATTCATATCAATTCCCTAACTACCTCAGATTTCAGAGCTTGGTGTGTGACCCTGGGGAAGTTACTTAACCTCTGTCTGCCTCAAATTCCCAACTAAAAAATGGCACCAATAATGCCATCTACCTCCCAGGGATCTGATGAGGATTAAATGAGATAATATTTGTAAGAGCGCTTAGCACAATGCCTGGCACTCAGTAGGTGCTATTCTGATACTTATCCCCTTATTTCCGTACTTAGGGGACAGAACACCAGTGATGATCCATCGAAGGGGATTGAGAGCAATGGTCAAACTGGTAGGAGGAGAAACTGAAGAGAGTATTATCAGTCAATCAGTGAGTCAACATTTATGGAGAGATTGTTACATACTGGGCACTATGCTAAAAGCTAAAGGTGCTAAGAAAGGCCAAAACAGTCTGTGCCACCGAGGAACCGACAATCTAAAGAGGGAGACAACATGTAAATAACTAGGTGTGTAGGAGATAAATACAGAATAAGGGGAATTTAATCTCAGAGGGAAGCATACTAGCAGGTGGGAGGGGGATGGGAGCATCCTGGCAGGGGATGGGAATGGCCTCCTGCAGAAGCTAATGTTTGACATGAGTCATAAGGAAGCCAGGGTGGATGGGAGGTCAACATTTGCAGAGAAGTGGAATACGATTCCTCTGCTACCTCTGCCAGGGTAGGACCCTAAGGGAAGGGCATTTATTTCATGATTAGAAGGTCCTTTCCAACCTTAGAGAGAGTAGCTTCAGTCAAATGGTAGGGCCGGAAGGTGGCCAAGAGGAGATGAAGGCAACCAGTGGAGACAACTCTAAAAGACAAGCTTGTGAAAGGAAGAAGACGGACAAGTCACGCAGCCTCTGGCAATAGTGTGGGATTCTAAATGGCAGAGCACATATCCATTTGCATTGGCTAAGGGGGTTTCCCCCTTGCGAGCTCCATGTGCCAATGGAATCTCAGATCTCGTCTCCTCCCCAGTTTAAACATTTTGGAAACGGACTGGTTCAACCTGCTTGGAGTGACTGCTCTTGAGAAAACCAACAAGAGCACAAGGCTGGCCATATTGTCTCCTCCCCAAGGCCACTCTAAAGACACTAGCCTACCAAGTGAGAGGAGTTTGGTTGTTTTCCTTCCACACAGGCTGAAGTATGCCTGGGAATCTGTCAGTCATGGGAACTAGGAGGTTGTGTCTTTTGGTAAGATAAGGGGGACCCATAGGATATAAAGAGGATATGGATCAAGGAAATTCAGACATAGAAGTGTCAATTCTACCCCAAATCAGGACTCAAGTCTTGCTAATTCTGGGGACTCACTTGGAATGCCCAGCACTGAGAAATCTTCTGAAGGTTGTTGACATGCAAGTACCACCTTGCCCAGTGGCACTTCGGCCAATCTTCCTCAGCTAGGCCAGGAGTAGGGCTGTACCTGATCCTGAACTCCTTTCTCTAGATCATCTCCTTTTCTCCCAAGATGGGGTTCATGGATTTCATACCAAGTAAAGGCCATGGCCACTTTCTTCCCACCTCATCTCCTCCTATGATCTGTTAGCCTTCAGGGAAGGGAAGTGAGGACCAGTTTACTCCATCCATTACGGTACTTGCTGCATGTTCAGAGGGATTCTGGATCCTTCAGTCCTAAGTACCATGACAAGCAGTTGGGAGGAAACAAATGAGCCTCCTGCAGTTTTAATGATGGAGTCATTTTTCTTGCACTAAGGCACCAGGCACTTCTCAAGTTCTAAGTGATATTTCAAGCATGAACCCTTAAAGCCAATCATTATGTATGTGTAACCCATGGCCCAGTGCCTCCCCCCTCCCCTCAGAGGGACCAGTTTTAATTATGGGGGCAGCTCCACAAGTCTTTTTCTCCCTGGCTCCTTTCGCCCCTACCTTTCCCTTTAAGAAATTTCAAAATATGATTCAAAGATAGCTCATGTCCCTATCTCCATAGATGTGGGCAAAATAGATTCAACTTCCAGGCAAGATAACAAGCCATATCTGATCCAGGATGTCTTCTATGTTTCCCCCAAAGAAAAGGACTCACAGTAGCCCATAAAATGATGTATGTAATCTCTCTTCTCAAATTAGTTCCACCTTTGCCCCAGGGCAGGCCACAAGCATTTATTAAGTGTACTGTGTGCCAAGCATGATGCTAAGTATTCAAATAGGAGCAAAAAGAGAAACTGTCCCTGCCTTCAAGAAGTTAACATTCTAATGAGGAAGACAAGAGGGAGATGAAAAGGGATGGGGGGAAGTGAAGTGAAGGATATGGTGTTGGAGTCCAGACAGTTAGAAGCACAACTGGAACAGGAATATCGAATGTTGGTCAGCCTGGACCCTTCCCCCAAAAAGAGGACCTGGGAGGAACTCACCAATGGGGGAAAGGCACTTGCCTGGAAGGATGTTTCAGGATGAGGTGGCCCCAGGTAAGGAAGGAGGTTCCAGGGTGAGACTGCAGATGACTAGCACTATACACAGCCCCTGGAATTATGGTAGCACCCTCTTATTTACATTGAGTTGGCAGAGAGGCCACTCTACCCTCCATCCCACACACATTCTGTTAAGTCCCATCTTCACCCTAGAAAATCCTACGGGAATCCTGCCTTGTGGTGCTCCTCAAGGGAAATAGGCTCCTTTAGAAGAAAAATTAAATCGGGGTTGTAAGAGAGGAAACCTCTTTCCTATTGGACCCACATGGTCTGACTAACTCCCCCTGGTGTGAAGCAGAGTAGCAACGATAAGGAACATTTATGTAACACTTAAAGATTTGCAAAGGGCTTGCCATGTGTTATCTCATTTAATTCTCACAAACCTTGGAGGTAAGTGTTATTGTTACTGCGTTCTACAGATGGGGAAACTTAGGCAAAGGAGGGTTAAACGACATGCCCAGGGTCACATAGCTAGCGAGAGTTTGAGGCCACATTTGAACTCAAGTTTTCCTGACTCCAAGCTCAGTTCTCCACTCACTCTGTCACTGAGCTGTCAGAGCACAGGGTAAAGTCTTTTGCTCCTGCCTAGCACCAATTAGTCAGTCCCTACTGCTCCTCCAGCTTCTTTTTTTATTTTTATTTTTTTAATTTATTTATTTATTTTTAGTTTACCACACACGGTTCTACATAATTTTGAGTTCCAGATTTTCTTCCCTCCCTCCCCCCCCGCCACCCCAAGACGGCCTGGAATCTCATATAACTACCATGTATAACTTTGCAGTGAATTAATTTATACACTAGTCAAGTTGTGGAGAAGAATTATGACCAATGGAATGAATCATGAGAAAGAAGAGACATAACCAAAAAAACCAACCAACCAAACAAACAAACAAAAACCAAAACCAAAAACAAAAGAGAAGCAAAAAAGGCAAGCATGTAGTGCGCCTCAATCTGTATTCAAACTTCACAGTTCTTTCTCTGGATGAAGATAGCATTCTCCATCGTGAGTCCCCTGGAGTTGTCCTTGCACCTTATGCTGCTGAGAAGAGTGAAGTATGTCAGGGTTGGTCCTCAGATAATTCATATATCTGTGCTTGTGTACAATGTTCTCCTGGCTCTGCTCCGCTCACTCAGCATTATGTCGTGTAGGTTTTTCCAGGTTGTTACGAAGTCCGTATCATCCCCATTTCTTATGGCACAATAGTATTCCATTACCTTCATATACCACAGCTTGTTCAGCCATTCCCCAATTGATGGGCATCCCTTTGATTTCCAATTCTTGGCTACCACAAAAAGAGCCGCTATAAATATCCTTGTACATATGGGTCCTTTTCCCGCTTGTGTGATTTCTTTGGGATACAACCCTAGAAATGGTAATGCTGGGTCAAAGGGTATGAACATTTTTATAGCCCTTTGGGCATAGTTCCAAATTGCTCTCCAAAATGGCTGGATCAGCTCACAACTCCACCAGCAATGTAACAATGTTCCAATCTCCCCACATCCTTTCCAGCATTTATCATTTTCCTGTTTTGTTATTTTAGCCAATCTGACAGGAGAGATGTGGTATCTAAGAGTTGTTTTGATTTGCATTTCTCTAATCAGTAGTGATCCAGAGCATTTTTTCATATGCCTATAAATAGCTTTAATTTCATCCTCTGAAAACTGCCTGTTCATATCCTTTGACCATTTCTCAATTGGGGAATGGCTTGTGTTCCTATATATTTGGCTGAGTTCCCTGTATATTTTAGAAATGAGGCCTTTATCAGAGATACTAGTTGCAAAGATTTTCTCCCAATTTTCTGCTTCCCTCCTAATTTTTGTTGCATTGGCTTTTTTTGTACAAAAACATTTCAATTTGACATAATCAAAATTATCCATTTTGCATTTTGTAATGCTCTCTATCTCTTGTTGGGTCATGAATTCTTTTCTTTTCCATAAATCGGATAAATAGACTATACCTTGCTCTCCAAATTACTTATAGTATCGGCCTTTACTCCTAAATCATGAACCCATTTTGACTTTATTTTGGTATATGGTGTAAGATATTGGTCTATGCCCAGTTTCTGCCCTACCATTTTCCAATTTTCCCAACAGTTTTTGTGAAATAATGAATTATTAGCCCAGAAGCAGGCCTCTTTGGGTTTATCAAAGAGTAGATTGCTAAACTTGTTGATTTCTCCTACTTGTGTACCTATCCTATTCCACTGATCCACACCCCTGTTTCTTAACCAGTACCAGGCAGTTTTGATGACTGCTGCTCTGTAGTACAGCTCAATATCTGGTATCGCTAGGCCATCTTCTCTAGCATTTCTTTTCATTAATACTCTAGATATTCTAGACCTCTTGTTTTTCCAGATGAATTTTGTTATTATTTTGTCCAGCTCAGTAAAATAATTTTTTGGTAGTTCGATTGGTATGGAACTGAATAGATAGATTAATTTAGGTAAAATTGTCATTTTTATTATATTAGCTCGGCCTAACCATGAGCAACTGATATTTTTCCATTTATTTAGATCTGATTTTATTCGCGTGAAAAGTGTGTCGTAGTTATGTTCATATAGGCCCTGGGTTTGTCTTGGCAAATAGACTCCCAAATATTTTATAGTGTCTACAGTAACTTTGAATGGAATTTCTCTTTCTATCTCTTGCTGTTGGGCTTTGTCAGTAATGTATAGGAATGCTGAGGATTTATGTGGGTTTATTTTATATCCTGCAACTTTGCTAAAGTTGTTTATTATTTCAAGTAGTTTCTTACTTGATTCTCTAGGATTCTCTAAATAAATCATCATATCATCTGCAAAAAGTGATAATTTAGTTTCTTTTTTTCCTATTCTAATTCCTTCAATTTCTTTTTCTTCTCTTATTGCTACAGCTAACGTTTCTAGTATCAAATTGAATAATAGGGGTGATAATGGACATCCTTGTTTCACCCCTGATCTTATTGGGAATGCATCTAGCTTATCCCCATTACAAATAATGCTGTTGATGGTTTTAGGTAGATGCTATTTATAATTTTAAGGAAGGTTCCACTTATTCCTATGCTTCCTAGTGTTTTTAATAGGAATGGGTGTTGTACTTTGTCAAAGGCTTTTTCTGCATCTATTGAGATGATCATATGGTTTCTGCTAGTTTTGTTGTTGATATGGTCAATTATACTAATAGTTTTCCTAATATTGAACCAGCCTTGCATTCCTGGAATAAATCCTACTTGGTCATACTGTATTATTCTCGTGATGAGTTGCTGCAATCTTTTTGCTAATATTTTATTTAAAATTTTTGCATCAATATTCATTAGAGAAATTGGTCTATAATTTTCTTTCTCTGTTTTGACTCTACCTGGTTTGTGTATTAGTACCACATTTGTGTCATAATAAGAATTTGGTAGGACTCCTTCTTCACCTATTTTCCCAAATAGTCTACAAAGTATTGGAATTAGTTGTTCTTTAAATGTTTGATAGAATTCACATGTAAAACCATCTGGCCCTGGAGATTTCTTCCTAGGGAGTTCATTGATGGCATGCTCAATTTCTTTTTCTGAGATGGGGTTATTAAGAAATTTCACTTCCTTTTCTGTTAGCCTGGGCAGTTTATGTTTTTGTAGATATTCATCCATATCTCTAAGGTTATCAAATTTATGGGCATACAATTGGGCAAAATAATTCCTAATTATTGTTTTGATTTCCTCTTCATTAGAGGTGACCTCACCCTTTTCATTTTTGATATTGGCAATTTGATTTTCTTCTTTCTTTTTTTTAATCAAATTGGCCAAAGTTTTATCAATTTTACTGTTTTTTCATAAAACCAGCTCTTTGTTTTATTTATTAATTCAATAGTTTTCTTGGTTTCAATTTTATTAACCTCTCCTTTGATTTTCAGTATTTCTAATTTGGTATTTAATTGGGGGTTTTCAATTTGCTCTTTTTCTAGCTTTTTCAGCTGTGTGCCCAGATCATTGATCTCCTTTTTCCCTATTTTATTCATGTAGGCATTTGGGGATATAAAACTTCCCCTAAGAACTGCTTTTGCTGCATCCCATAAGTTTTGGTATGTTGTTTCATTATTGTCATTCTCTTGAATGAAGTTATTAATTGTTTCTCTGATTTGTTCTTTGGCCCACTCATTCTTTAGAATTAAATTATTTAGTTTCCAATTAGTTTTTAGCTTATTTTTCCATGGCTCTTTATTAAAAATGATTATTATTTCATCATGATCTGAAATGGATGCTTCGACTACTTCTGCTTTTCTGCACTGGATTGTGAGGTTTTTATGCCCTAGTACATGGTCAATTTTTGAGTATGTGCCATGTACTTTTGAAAAGAAAATATATTCCTTTTTATCTCCATTCAGTTTTCTCCAAAGGTCTATCATATGTGCCTTTTCTAAAATTCTGTTTACCTCCTTAACTTTTTCTTATTTATTTTGAGGTTAGATTTATCAAGTTCAGAAAGGGTGAGGTTGAGGTCTCCCAATATTATAGTTTTGCTGTCTATTTCTTCCTGTAACTCCCTTAACCTCTCCTCTAAGAATCTGTATGCCTTACCACTTGGTGCATATATGTTAAGCAATGATATTGCTTCATTGTTTATGGTGCCTTTTAGCAGGATATAATGTCCTTCCTTATCTCTTTTAATTAAATCTATCTTTACTTTTGCTTTGTCTGAGATTAGGATTGCTACACCTGCTTTTTTTTCTTTAGCTGAGGCACAATATATTTTACTCCAGCCTTTTACCTTTACCCTATGTGTATCTCCCTGTTTCAAATGCGTTTCTTGTAAACAGCATATTGTAGGATTATGGTTTTTAATCCATTCTGCTATCTGCTTCTGTTTTGTGAGAATGTTCATCCCCTGCACATTCAGGGTTATGATTTCTATCTGTCTTTTTCTCCATCCTAATTCCCCCTGTTTATGCTTTTATTTCTCCCTTTCCCCTTCTCCTCCTCAACAAAGTTTTGCTTTTGACCTCCGCTTTCCTCAGTTAACCCTCCCTCTTTATTCCCCTCCCTTATCTTACCGTTACCCACTTGCTACTTCTCCTCTCCTTTCTGACCACTCCCTTCCCTTTTCCCCCCTTACCCTCCCACTTCCTGTAGGACAAGTTAGATTTCTAAACTTATCAGAGTATGTTATTCCCTTCTTGAACTAGATCAGATGACAGTATGGCTCAAATATTGCTCTTCTCCCTCCCTTCTTTCCCTCTACTATAATATGTTTTTGTGCCACTTCATTTGGTGTAATTTACCCTTTTCTACTACCTCCTTACTGCTTCCCTCATAGCCCTCCCTTTATATCTCTTACTTATATTTTATATCTTTACATCAGTTAATTTATACAGGCATTCACAACCTATGTATGTCCCTTTCAATTGTTATAATAGCTGTACCATTCTCAAGACTGACTTATATATGTGTATGTATATATATATATATATATATATATATATATATATATATATATATATGTAAAACATACATGAGATGATATAATCCCACATAAAGATGTAAACAACCTGCCCTTATTGGTTAATAAGGTTTGTGGGGTTTTTCCCCTTGGTTGCCTTTTTATGTCTCTCTTGAGTTTTGTATTTGGAGATCAAATTTTCCATTGAGTGCTGGCCTTTTCATCAGGAAGGTCTGGAATTCCCTTATTTCATTGAATGTCCATCACCTTGCCTGGAAAATTATGCTTAGTTTTGCTGGGTAGTTGATCCTTGGTTGTAGTCCCAGCTCCTTTGCCCTTCGGAATATCATATTCCAATTTCTCCTGTCTTTTAATGTGGAAGCTGAGAGATCCTGCATGATCCTGACTGTAGTTCCACGATATTTTAATTGCTTCTTTTGGGCTGCTTGCAGCATTTTCTCCTTGAGTTTATAGCTCTGAAATTTGGCTATAATATTCCTTGGTGTTTTCAGTTTGGGATCTCTTTCAGGGGGTGATCGGTGAATTTTTTCAATGACTATTTTGCCCTCTGGTTCTAGGAACTCTGGGCAGTTGTCTTTGATAATTTCTTCGACGATACTGTCAAGGCTCTTTTTTTCATCGTGGATTTCTGGTAGACCAATAATTCTCAAATTGTCTCTCCTGGATCTGTTTTCCAGGTCAGTTGTTTTGCCAATCAGATATTTCACATTTTTTTCTATTTTTTCATTCTTTACATTTTGTTTTATTACTTCTTGGTGCCTCATACATTCATTAGCTTCCACTTGCTCAAGTCTAATTTTTAATGAGTTAGTGTTTACATTTTGCTTTTGAGTCTCCCTTTTCAATTGGTTGATTTTGCCTCTCAGGGTGTCATTTTCTCTCTCTAGATTCTGAATCTCCGTAGCCATTTCGCCAATCTTATTCTTTAGGGACTTTTCCATTTTTTCCATGTTTTCTTTTACCTCCCTAATTTGGTTTTAAAAATCCTCCTTTAGCTCTTCCAGCAGTGCTTTTTGGGCTGGAGACCAGTTCATATTACCTTTTGAGGTATCTGATGTATCTACAGTATCGTTACTTTCCTTTTGCATATTTGTATTTTGATCCTGCCTGTCTCCATAAAAAGAATCTATTGTCCTCGGTTTTTTTTGTGTTCTTCTTCATGCTGGTTTGCCTTTTGCTGGCTTTACAACGAATTTCTATCTGTGGGCCTCAGGGCTTTCTGTCCCAGCTTTCTTATTCTGGGGGTTGTGAGTCTAGAATTATAACCTTCAGTTTCCTGAGGTGTGGGGGAGGGGTCTGGCTCCCTGGCGTCTCACTCCCTGTGGGTGCTCTTCAGCACTTGCTTTTCAGCAATGGTCTCAGCTGTTTGTTGTTTGAGCTGATGTCTGGCACTTCCCCTGGGGGAGCAAGGTTACGTCTGGGCTCCTGGCGTTGACCCCTGCCGACTCTGCCCCATGGGACTAATGAACTTGTGCTATTTGACCACTGAAGCCCCACTACTTTCTGCTCAGTTCCAGCATTCTTTTTTTTTTTTTCCCCGAGGGATTCTCTGGGTGGGGAGGGGAGGGATTAGAGCTGTTTACCTGGACATTAAGAACTCCCGGAAGTTCAAGAAGCCCATTTAATACGTTTGGGCTGCAAACTTCTGGAGATGATGTTTCATGGGTGGCGTTGCGCTGCCTCTCGTCACTTCCACAGACTCCTCCAGCTTCTTTTTAGTGTGAGGGGGCTGTATTTTTTTTCCTGGAGCTACTGACAAGCCACTGAAAGTGTTTTGTCAGAAACAGGACTGGCCAGAGCTGAGTTTTAAGTGTATTAATTCAGTAGCTATGTGCAGAATGGCTTGGAATAGGAAGAGATCAGAACCAAGATGACCAATTGGGCTGCTATGGACAACGTCAAGGTGAGAGATGAGGAAGGTCTGGTGGGTGGGTGGGTGGGGTCTGGGGGTAGGGAGAGAGTAAGGCAGGGAAGTGAAATGACCAGTGAAAAATGAAAGAATCTTGAGATTTTAGTGCTAAAAGGTCCCTTAGAAAATGTCAAGTCCAACACACTCATTTAATAGGTGAGCAAACTGAAACGTGGTGTGACCTGGAGGAAGCCAGTTCATCGTTATCCAACTCAGTGCTTATTTCTCATCTGCCATACCAAAGTGTAAGCACCATGGGGGCAGGCTGCATCCTTTTTCTCCTGATTCTTGATCTTCTTAGGGTACCATCCCTCTTTTCTGTTAATGACATCCTCAATGTTAGAGTCAACCATGTTCATGACTTCTAAGTCATCTTTGGCTATAGGAGCTGGACAAGAAGGGAGAATTAATTACAACCCAGCCTTGTTGTTTCTGTCTTCTTAATGCCTCTGGCAGGTATCCCTTTTTCCCCTTCCCACTAGCCCCCTCCCTTCTAGTTCAATACCTTGTTACCTCTCTCCTGAACTATTATAACTGGCTATTAACAGGACTCTACCTCCAGGCTGTTGTCTCACCATGCAAGTTTCAGCATGCCATTGCAATAAATATTCAAAGACTTTCAAGGACTGCTCTTTGCCCACCAAGCTTCTCAGCCAGCACACAAGGACCTTTCAAATTCTCTTACCTCCCTTTCTAATTTTATCTCAGGCTAGAGCCCTCAACATACTGCAAACCCCAGCCTTTGAATGTATTTCCTTCTCTGGGACCTCCTCACCTATGCTCATGGTGTGCCTCCCACCGATCCTTCTAGATTCGCAGTTTCACATACGATCATCTTTTTATTGTGCTATGTTATGGAAATGGTTGTTTTATTCCATAATTTAAAAATAAAATAAAGAACCAGATCCATGTCATCCATCGCTCTCTCCAGGAAGCCATGTCTGGTATCCCCAGCCAAAAATCATCTCTCCTGATCTCCTAGCACTTTTCATGAATGGCTTTGATGTGCCCAGCATGTTCTTGCTTGTATTATATATTCCTGTGTCCTTGTCTTATCTCCCTCTACTAGATTGTTGAAGAAGCTGCGAGCCGATCTACTGGATGGATTTTGGAACCAGAGTCAGGTAGATCTGAGCTCAAACCCTGCCTCAGACATCGACTAGCCATGTTCAAGTCTTTTCACTCTGTTTGCTTCAGTTTCCTCCACTATTAAAATCAGGATAATAATAGCACCTCCCTTACAGGGTTGATGTGATGACCAAATGACATAATGTATGTCAAGTGCTTTGCAAACCTAAAGTGCCACATAAATGCCAAATATTATTATTGTTTTCAATAATTCAACAACCATTCACCTATGACTTATTATGTGTGAAGTCAAGGATTGAGGTCATGTGCTATGGCGGATGGAGAATGAGCCGGACTTTGAGCAAGGAGGACCTCGGTTCAAATCCAGCCTCAGACATATACTGCCTGTGTGAGCCCAAGCAAGTCCATTAATCTCTCCAAGGCCCAGGCTGTGATCAAAGATTATAAATTCCACCAAAGGGGGTAATTTGCATTGGTTGCCAGAGTTTTCTTGCCAGGAATTCCTCACATTGATATAGTCTCAGGTCCAAACCTTTTCTGGAAGGAAAGAGCTCATCAGGATGCAGAGCCAACAGCATAGGGCCTGCCCTCAAGAAGCTTCTGTTTCTTTAGAGGGATTGAATGTGGACTTTTGTGACATGACCCTCAATTAGATACCACACATGTAGCAGACATTTAAGAAATGTCTGCTGAATGTTAAGTGAGGGAATTAATATATGTGTGAATGGATAGATGAATGGATGGATGGATGGATGTGGATGTATGGGTATATCCAGCTACTTTGGTATTTCCGGGAATCTCTGGACTTATCATTGTGAGTGGCACCTACACAAATGCACCTGAAAGTCTTCTTAGATTGTGTTATTATCAGCCATGGATGCCCTAAACATGCCACGAGGGGCCACAGAGTCATCAAATGGAGGCCCTGGTTTTTGATGTTTCTGTCGTTCAGTCATTTTTCAGTTGTGTCCAACTCTTTATGGTTCCATTTGGGGTTTTCTTGGCAAAGATACTTGAGTGTTTGCCATTTCCTTCTCCAGTTCATTTTACAGATGAGGAAAAGGAGGCACAGAAGGTTTAAGTGACTTGCCCAGGGTCACACAGCTAGTAAGTGTCCAAGGCCAGATTTCAACTCAGAAAGATGAGTATTTCTGACTCCAGGGCCAGCACTCTATCCGCCATGCCACTTAGCAGAGAGAGGTTAAGTGACTTAAGGTGTAATACAGCTTGGAAGCATTTGAGGGAGGATTAGAACTCAGATCTTTCTAAGTGCAAGTCTCGTATGTTAACCACTATAGTACACTGCTTTTCAATAGTTAACATTAACGTGGTGGGGGAGTTTGCAGAGCACTTTATGGGCTTTGCCACATTTGACCCTCACAACAACCCTGGAAAGCAGATGCGCTTATTTCCTCCGTATTACAGATGAGAAAACAGATACTAATAGAGACTTGCTCATGATAATGCAGCTAGCAAGCACCTAAGGCAGAATTTGAACTCAAACCTCTGAGCAGTTTTCTTTCACCTCCATGCTTTTTCTTTTCAAGGGTCTACCTCCCTTCCTTTGTATCCTCAACATTCTTCCTGTACCAAGGACGTTCTGAGATGGCCTGGCTGTGACCCCTCAATCTGGGACCAAATGACTGAGCCACCATTTCTCTAATCATATCTTCCTCATTCTTATGTGACTCCTTCTGGGGCAATCATTGCTGATGATCACTAGGGAGCACATGGATGCTGCCACATTTTGTGTCCCGGACCTTTGGATCGCTTGCTTTCATTCTTCAGAGATTGCCATGCCTCAGGATTCATAAACATCCAGTGTAACTTGAAAAGTGGGGGTGTGGACTCATCTGTTATGGAGCAGCCTGAGATCTTTAAAGTATTGTGCATTTCCATCCATGTACTTCCATCTGGTCTCTGCCTCTCACCTAGGAAGTGCCAGTTTCCTCATCTTAGACTAAGGATGTGGCACTGGGTGACCTCTAAGGGCCCTTCCAGTTCTAGAACCCGATGAATATATTTCTAGAGAACTGTTATTTACTTAGGAGGCATACTTATTCAGGGAAGGAGGAGGAGGAGGAAGAGGAGGAGGACGAGGAAGAGGAAAGAAGGGAGGAAAGAAGGAAGGAAGGGAGGAGGAAAGAAAGAAGGAAGGAAGGAGGAAAGAAAGAAAGAAGGATGGAAGGAAGGAAGGAAGGAGGAAAGACAAAAGGAAGGAAGGAAGAAGGGAAGAAATAAGAAAGAAAGGAAGAATTAAAGAGGAGGAGGAAGAGAAAGAAGAGAAGAAAAAGAAGAAAAATAAATTGAAGAGATTTCCTTAAAAAGGAATGTTTTGCTAAATAGCATATTTTGGCCAGAGAGGTAAGAGAAAACATTGGCTTTTGGGAAAACCAAAACTTTAGTGGTCACTTCAAATATGCTGCCTTTCATTATTTAAAGATAAAATGATGAGGAGGACGTGCATTCTGAGTCGTATTTTCCAGGCTCTTCACTGGCTTGTGGTGAATCAGTTGTCATCTGCCACCCAATTGCCTGTGTAACTAATCACTAGTTCGGCTGGCCATGGGTAGGAATGCAGAGGCGTGTTTTCAGCCAGTACTTCTCTTTGTGAGAATCTAACAAACTCCTGTGAGAAAGAAACTCATGATTTTGCACCAGTCCAGAGGTGTCCTGGTTTTTTGCTTGGTTCTTTTCCCGAGATCTCAAGATCCTAGAGGGTAGGGATGGGAGGAGAGGAGAGACTGAGAAGGGCACGGTAAGGGGGCGGAGTTGAAAAAGTAAGTTGCTGAGGGAAGGAGGCTGGTGGTGGGGCTCATCACTGTAAAATCCACAGGGCCCAAAGGAGAAGTGAGGAGTAGCCTAGAGGGATGGCCACAGGGACTTGGATGTCATGCTCAACATCATGAACCAGATGGAGATTTGCTGCTCCAACCAATTTGGGGTAAACAAAGTGACAATAACCACTGAAGATTCAATGTGATGAGAAATAATGCGTGGTGCTAGTATGCAAGGATAGCCCTTGATGAACAGCTTCCCAGCCTAGAGCTTCTATCTTCCCTGGGGTCCCTGAGGCACTACTGCTTCCATTTGCACAGCTCTTTCCTCTGCCCCCATGGTGTTCACCGCAGTCAGCCAGCAGTATGGAAGCTCCTTGAGGGAGGACTTATCTCACTTTCATCTCTGTATTACCAGTGTCTAGCCCAAGCCTGGCGCATAGTAGGCACTTAGTAGAGTCAAGCCATCAATCATCTGCCCTGCCTCCTTATGCACCTGGGACTCCATGTACTCTCAAGCTTTCTCCTCCCATGATTCCATGCCCCTAGGTGTCACCCAGGATGGGCTCTGCCTGGAAATCCTTGAGATGAAAGTGGGGTTACGCTCTGCAATGTGCATTCTCATGGCTGGGATCCCTAAAAAGAAACAAAACCAAAGCAAACAAACAAACCAACTCCCAGGTCTGGATGCTAAGGAGACTCCGGAAAGGAGAAACTCTCTCAAGAAAAGGTTACTTAGTGGGACTTCAGGACCACTGCCTCCCTCTGCTTTCTCCCTGTCACTCTGCCTCGGCAGCTATATCTTGCCCAGCCCAGGGGACACCCCACGGATTGGTCTCTTCGGGCGGTGGCTGGAGCACAGGGAGAAGGGGACTGTCTCTGGTGCTCTCCAGCTACCTTGCTGTCAGCTTAAAACCAGAAACATGGGGAAGCCTGCCTGGACCAGTGGCTCCAGGGAATGGCCCAAATTGGCTGCCTCTTCCAGGTGATCTTTAAGTAAAGGTTAAGGATGAGAGCAGGAGCCTTAGGGAGATTAAAAAGCACTTGCTTGAGGCAGGGAGTTGTCAGATGGAAACTTCGGAGGACTGGCCTCGTCATGTCCAGTGAATTGGCAGATAGACAGTTTGAGGTCTCTCTGGTTCTACCAGAAAAGCAACAGAAAGTGGGTTGCTTACAAATGGCCCGGTGCCTCCCTGAGCCCTCACCATTTTAATTTGGTTATGAGGATGATAAACCAAAGTGAAAAATCTGGATTTGGTCACAGAGCTCCATTCATTTAAGGGAAATGTACACTGGTGCTTTCTTTAGGCTTGTGTGATTCGGGGGCATTGGGAAAGCATAGAATGCCAATTCAAAAGTCCAAATGCTGTCTCCTGAGCCTAGTTGGTTTACAGGGATGTCTGATGGTTTGGAAGGCAGATAATTCTCAGACATCATGAACAGGGCCCACTGTTGCCTGAACTGTTTGAACCTGGAGTGAGGTGCCCAACTCCTGCAGGTCAGCCTCAAGGGAGGGGGAACTCCCCCCCCCATGTCTCTCCAACCCCAAGGAAAGGGGTTAGGGGCAGGAAAACCTTGACTTTCAAAGGACTGAGAATGAACTGAGGGCAGGCTCACCAGCCTGGAAAATAACACAACCCTGCGGTCACAGACAGATGGAGGAGAAGGACGATTAGGGCAGAGGTTTGGGATAAAGAAGACTCATCTTCCCAGCCCTGTGCTGATGAGTTCCCAGAGGGCTGGGATTCCTAGAAATGTACCATGTTTATGACGGCCCTGCCCAGGGCGCAGGCCCAGCAACCACAGACATTTATTTCCTCCCCTAACAATGATGGCTCTGCAGAAAGAAACCAGAGAGCCCCAACATGAGGCTGGGCTAGGAAAGCAGCAGCATTGAACAAACATGGCGGCAGAGGGATGGGGGGGGGGGCTCCCTTTTAGGCTGTCACCCTCCTTTCTCCATCATCCTCCAGCCCCTTCCCCAAAGACCTGGCTTATGTGGAACTCTAGGCAGCCCAACCTCTCTCTGAGGCATGCTGCAGCTGAGTTCCAGCCCTCACATATCTCAGTCCTAGACAGGGAAGGTTCCCACTTCTCTAGAACCCTGGGCCAGCAAGTGAATCCAGGCCATTACCATCTGTCCCAATATCTTCACAGACCCAAGTCCCAGGGAGAATTCTAAAGCAAAAGGTTGGGCTTGCCTCAGTTTCCCCCTGAATTTTGCCTTAGATTAACCACAGCCTCTGTTTTCAGAGCAAAGTTGGGCAGGGTCCAGGTTTCTGAAGGGAGAATATTCGTTCCAGCTCTGCAGTCATTCTGGCTTGATACTCTCAGTCTGTGTCTTCCATGCCTAAGCTCTCATCTGTCTGTCTGGATCTTTGAAGGAACATTTCTCCAGTGGCATCATAAAAGGGTGTTTCTTTGCAGTTAAATACCCTCCTCAGTGGACTTTATAGGACGTTCCGATGATTTCTTGTGTCCCCCTTCCGCACCTTTGTCATCTAAATTAAACTAAAAAAAATAAACACAATGAGTTGTCAGTTGTTCAAAGAGACTAGAGGATAGGAGATTACAGCTGGAAGGGGCCTTAGGTTAGTTAGTCCCATTCCTTAATTTTTCAGATGAGGGAACTGAGGAAGCCCAGAGAAGTTTTTTTTTTTCCTTTTTGAAATCAATAGGAGTTAAGTGACTTGCCCAGGGTCACACAGCTAGGAAGTATCTGCCCCATACCACCTAGCTGCCCAAAGGAGTTAAAGTAGCTCAAGGTTACATATATCATCACAAGAAGGACAGTTGGTGAAGGTAAAGAGTCAGTCTTGGTGTCAGGAAGACTTTACTTCATGTTTCTGCCACATACTGACTTGGTGGCCATAGACATTTCACTTCACCTTTCAGGACCCAAGCAAATCTCTAAAACTGTAAATGACCAAGAAATGAGAATCTCTATCATGGGAGGAACTTTCCACACTGAGATTCTCCTCTACCAATAAATTCTCAAGTCTGAACCCATCCCTACAATTAAGAAAATAACAACAAAATGGTATGCAAAACCCATGGATTAAAAAAAAATAGCAAAGTTAGGATGAACCCAGTGCTTCTGGCTCTGGATCCAGGACTTTTCCCATAGTTTTCTATTGGTTGTCTATTGAATATAAGGGCTTCTGAATAGGATTGCATGTTCCTAAGCATGTTTCAGTGGCACTTGTATTGGGTTTAGATGTCTCTGAATTCTGTTCGGGTGTATTACATGGGACACCCTGATGGCTTTGATGTCTCTTGTCAACTGGATATATCAATCTCTTTACCCTTGTGGTTGAACTTATGAGAGGACGTTTGTTCAATGGATTAATAGACCTCTGGGGATAGACCAAGTATGACATGGTGCAGTGAATAGAAGGCAGGACTTAGAGTCAGGAATATTTGCAGTCAAATAACTGCTACTTCCTCTTGGAGCCTCAGTTTCTTCTGTAACACAGGGCACTAATTGCTGAGATCCTTTCCCCACAGGGTTGTTGTGAGGCCCAAAGAGATCATTTGTAGGAAGCCCTTTGAAAATGCGAAGGTGTTATCTCAATATAAGCTGTCTTTGAGGATGTACAAGCCCTCCAGAGACATCTTTATTCATGGTGGTGCCCTAGGATACCAGTAGGTTGTGAGCAACCAAATGACTAAGCCAGAGGCCTCCTTTTCCTTTTTGTTTTTAAATTATTTTATCACTTTAAATATCCCCCCAATCACATGTAAAATTTTTAAAGATTTTATTTTTAAAATTCTGAGTTTCAAATTCTTTCTCTTTCTCCTGCCCTCCTCTTCCCCCTCATTGAGAAGGCAAGAAATTTTATATAGGTTATATATGTGCAGACATGAAAAACATATTTCTGTATTAGTCATGGTAGTTTAAAAAAGAAAAAGAAAGAAAGTTTTTAAAAAAGTATGCTTTGATCTGCATTCAGACTGCATGAGTTCTTTCTCTGGAGATGTACAGCACTTTCCATCGTGATTCCTTTGGAATTGTCTTGGATGCTATTGCTGAGAAAAGCTAAATCATTTACAGTTAATCATCATACAATATTGCTGTAACTGCATACAAATGTAGCCCTGCCCCTGCTCACTTCACTTTGCATCAGTTGATGTCTTTCCATGTTTTTTTTTTTTTTCTGAGAGCATCCTGTTCTTCATTTCTTATAGCACATTAGTGTTCCATCACTATCATTTACCAGAACTTGTTTGGTCGTAGCCCAATTGATGGGCATCACCTCAGTTTTTAATTCTTTCCCATCACAAAAAGAATTGCTGTAAGTATTTCTATAATATAGGTCTTTTCCCTTTTTTATCTCTTTGGGATACAGACCTAGTAGTGCTACAGTTGAGTCAAAGGGTATGCACAGTTTTATAGCCCTTGGGGCATAGTTCAAATTGTTCTCCAGAATGGTTAGATCAGTTCACAACTTTGCCAAAAGTGCATTAGTGTCCCAATTTTCCTACATCCCCTCCAACATTTGCCATTTTCCTTTTCTGTCATATCAGCCAATCTTATGGGTATGAAGTGGTACCTCAGAGTTCTTTTAATTGGCATTTCTCTAATCCATAGTGATGTAGAGCACTTTTTTATATGACTATAGATAGTTTTGATTTCTCCATCTGAAAACTGCTTGTTTGTATCCTTTGACCATTTATCAGTTGGAAAATGACTTGTATTTTTATAAATTTCACTCAGTTTTCTATATATTTGAGAAATGAGGCCTTTAGCCCTAAAACTTGCTGTAATTCCACTCCTCCTCCCCATTATCTGCCTTCCTTTTAATCTTGGCTGCATTTGTTTTGTTTGTGCAAAACTTTTTAAAATTAATGTAATAAAAAATTATCCATTTTACATCCCATAATGATTTCCATGTCTTGATTGGTCATAAATTCTTCCCCCAAGCCATAGATCTGACAGGTAAATAATTTCATACTCCCTTAATTTGCTGAAGGCCTCACCCTTTATATCTAAATCATGTAATCCACTCCACTATCTGCTTCCCTTTTATGAGTGGGCTCACCCCATTTACATTCACAGTTATGATTATTATTTCCCTCCATCCTACTTTTTCCTTCTCTCTCTCTCTGTTTTTCTGTCTCTGTCTGTCTCTCCTTTTCCAAAGTGCTTTGCTTCTGACCACTCCCTCCCCAAATCCACCTATCTGCCTTTTCCTTTCTCAGCTCCACCTTCTCTTACTCTCCTTCCCTCCTACTTCACTATAAGGTTAAGATTTCTATTCCCAATTGAGTTTTATATTATTCCCTCTTTGAGCCAGTTCCAGTAAAGTAAAATTCAAGTGAGTAAAGTTCAAGTGTCACCCACCAGTCCTGTGTTCTCCTTCATTGTAAAAGTTCTTTTGCACTTCTTTTATGTGAGATAATTTGCCCCTCATCCCTTCTTCCAGTACATCCCTCTTTTTCACCCATTAATTTTATTTTACTTTTTGGATATGATCTAATTGTGGTAAATTTACATTCATGCCCTCTGTCTGTGTGTATACTGCTAACTGCCCTCATAATGATAAAGTTCTTTGGAGTTACAAGAATCATCTTCCCATATAGGAATGTAAACAGTTTGACCTTATTAAATCCCTTATGATTTCTCTTACCTGTTTACGCTTTTATGCTTTTCTTGAGACTTATGTTTGAAAGTCAAATTTTTTCTTCAGCTGTGGTCTGTTAATCAGAAATTCTTAAAAGTCCTTATCCTCTGAGGGCTAAGAGCTTCAAAAGCTGCTGCCACTGCTGGCCTGCACTAGACTGCTATCTACTCTCACGCCAATAAGACAGACCTTTCTTGCTGTCTTTCTAAGTTTTGTGGGCAGGAAAACTGTTTCATCCCATCTTTTTGTGGGTTCTGCTACTCCATAATTCATTTTGAGGAATTATTTTAATGTTGTTTGGAGGAGAATTTGAAAGAGCTCGGGTGAGTCCCTGACTTTACTATGCCATCTTGGCTCCAACCCTTAGCCTCCTTTTTCTTAATAAAAGCTTTCTCAGAATGACTGAGTGACACTCAAAATGAATCTCTGGTGTACCTTCTCCAGAAGTGTGTTCATGAAGAACCAGGAATCCAGAAAGTCTCTGAAAGCCGGTACAGAAAATGGAATCTCCTGGAGCAGTATGTACCAAAGATAACTCTCATGATTGGTGGTCATCCCTAAGGAAAGCCCAGGGTTAGTACAGGTCCCTATAGGACAGAACTTCTTTAATGTTGTCCTAGCCGGGAAGGTCCTGGAGCAGGGTTACCTAACCTTGTCTCCTTCTAGAAGATGGATAGATTCACAGCACTCAACTCATTTGTCCATAAGATACAAATATAAAAAGGAAATCCAAAGTCAGTAACCCTTTAGCCTTTTTCTCTGTTCCATGAGTGACAGAAAAAACAAAGACTCACCTTTGAAGGCCTCCAAAGGCAAGTAGATTTTTAGACATGTGAATAAGCCCTTTAGAACTGGAAACCTCTAAAACTCAGTGAGCATCAGTGATCATGATTGAATTTAGTGTTAATTATGTTTTTCACTTCAATTCAACAAATGCTTATTGAGTGCCTACAATTATTTGAGGCAATGAGCCATGCCCTAGGGATGCAGAGATAAACAGGATCCAGTCCCTGCTCTCACAGAACTTATGTTTTGCTGGGGAAGAGAAGCATGTGGCCTGAATAGGATGTACAATGGAAATGCCGGATGATTTCAGTAATGGATTACAATCTAGCAGGAGGGGGCCCTGAGCTGAGCCTTTAAGAAAGCTGCCAACGGGACGTGATTCCAGGCATCTGGGGCAGTTCGGGCACAAGAATGGCAATGGAAATTGCATCAGGAAGACATAGAGGGGAAAGGGTGAGACAGAAGAAGAGGGTCTGGCTCTGAGATTTTCCAACCATGGTGAAATGTTGTCACCTTTCTGGGGTCTTACCTGTAAGACGGTAATAGGCAGGAGTGTGCTGAGAACTCTTAAACCACTGGCTTTCTAGGGAGTAACACATATAGCAATACACACTTGTAAATTTAATCTGCACTATTAACACATTCTCTCTCTTTCTGTCTGTCTCTTTGTCTCTGTCTGTCTCTCTCTGTCTCTCTCTGTCCCTGTCTCTCTCTCTCTCTTTCTCTCTATCCCCTCTTCCCTCCTTCTTCTCCCCCCACCCCCAGTGTATATGTTTAGGACGCTAGAGACAGACTTCTCCAAGCCAAACAACACCCAACTCTGGAGGGTCATGCTCATTGAGAGTGTTGAGAATCCTCACCACTGTGGGAGGAGATTGGCAGACTTTTCCAGGTGACTTTCCCACTCTTCCTAGGGCAACACCAGTGGTTATTAGGATTGTACAGATAACCAGAGACAGTCTCACCCTCGTGACAGTCCTTTCCCTCATGTAGCCCTTTGTCTCTGGGACTCTAATCTGCCACACCCTGCGATAATAATTAGCTCATTTTCAGCCTTGGGGTGATATAATGGCCCCTCATGTCTATGAGTCAGAATTAGGGTGAGAGTGAGAATTAGTTCCTTCTCTGCTGCCTTAGGGAGTTTATATTAAATGAAAAGTTAGGAGTACAATCACAATCACTCAGAGCCCCCAGTTTGGAAAATTCCAAACATTAAGGCAGAGGTTTGGCTCCCTGCCTTCATTTAAATTTATATTCATCTCTGGCTAACCCTTGGCCTCCTTGTGGTTAAGGCAAATTCAGGTTACTGGAAATGTTTGGGTAAAGTAATGAGCAGAATGTGTTACAGTGTCTGTTAACAGACAGACACCAGGAGGGGAAGTTGGGGAGGGAGTTGACCTTTCCTGGGAACCTCCCTCCATCCCTGAGGATGTGGGTGTAGCTGGGGGCTCCATCTCAGTCTTCTGTGAGCCCCTGGGGCAGATGGCTTATCTCCATCTCTCCTTACTCTGACACATCTCAGCATCCCAAGCTGCAGGGCCTTTCTGGCTCAGTACTTGGGGTCCCCACTCCTTTCTCTACATGGCCAATTCAACTCAATCAAATCCAATTCAATAAACATTTATTAAGTGCCTACTGTGTGCCAGGAACTATGCTAAGTGCTGGGGATACAAATCAGAAAAAGAAAGCCAGCTTCAGTTCTTAAGGAGCCTCTGATATAATGGGGGAGACAAAAGAAAGCTAAAAGGAGCATAGAGAAGAAGGTGCCCAGGGTGGGGGCTGCTGATGGTAGACCCAAGTCAATGCAATGAAGCTGTTGAAGAAGGGCTGGACTGTGAGTCCTCTTTAAGTGAAGGATTTGGGAGCTGGTTGTTTTGCCCGCCAGCCCTCCAATTAGAGGGCACTGATGAGGCATGAGCACGAAAGCTGATGCCATTTGGGGATGATGAGTTTCCTGGTGATGAACTTTTCCTGGGAGCACGATGATGGTAAAGTTACACAGTGATGGTGGAAAAGTTTTATACCCACTTCACAGTGTGTGACCAAGTGCCTCTACCAATCCAAATGGATTTCCTATTTCCTATTCACCTAGGCTGGGTTCATGCACTCTGATTCATTCAATCCACCTGTATTTTCACCTGATCCATGTTTTCAGGCTAAGATTGAATGACTGGATCAGCCAACTGCCACTTTCAGAGCACGCATAGCCTTGGCTTACATGGCATATAACTTATGTTACTCTCCCCAAGCCCAGGAGATGACGATCCTGGAGCAAAGGGACTGATGTTATTGTTTTTGCATTTCTTGAACCTAACTCAGTGCTAGGAACACAGGAGGCACCTAACACACTTACTAAATGATTGCTGATGGGCTGATTGGCTGACAGGTGCAGAGAATATCTCAAGGTGATTGTCAACTACACAAATGTTGGGGAGAGGGGTTGGGATTAAACCTCTGCCCTCAGGGCCCTCTTTTTGATGAAGGTGTCTCTCATACAAAAGCAAGATCATCCAAGATTCTTAATTAAAGATAACTTTGTGGAGTGATTCTCTCACTGTCAACATTTCCAATAGCAAGAAAGAGGAGGACCAGTTCAGACTCCAGACAGAGAAAGGATTCCTGACAGATCATGGCACTCTTCAGCTGTGCTTCTTTGGGAATGAGCTGAAAATTCATTTTGCTGCAGAGACTTCTCAATAAGAACCAAGGTGATTCCAAACAGATGGATCATTCCATACAGTAAGAAAGACAACACAAAACAAAGCCAAGAGTGGATGGAGAATATGTTTTGTCCAGATTGTGACTTGGAGTTGAATAATAACAGAATATGCCTCATATCCACATTAGCATAGGGAGAAATGATCTGGGTCTACAGACCTGGAACCAGCCTTGATGATGGACATCTAGCTGAATCTAGAGCCCTTATAGAAAGGTCATCTGACTGGGCTGCATTTGGGAAATTGTGTAGCACTTTAAAAAAGGTTATTGATACATTTTATCTTTACATCTCCTTTATTTCCCAGTATATCCCTCCCAGGACCACCCAGAGCATTATCCTTTGGAATAAGAAATACCAAAGACAGGATGAAGAGGACACACATGGAGTGTGTACATTCAGTAATTCAGCACTGACCTTGATCACCAAAGTCCCTTTTTGAACCCCAGCCTGCTCCAAGTCATGCTCTCTGGCTACAGTTCATGGGACTTCACCATCTTGGTGTAATCAGCATTTCCAATAACCCAGAAAGAAATGGACAGCCACAAGGTGTGTGTAAGTGGGCTGGACTGAACCACATTCAGGGGTGCTTGCCTGAGGAGCAGTATTCAAGGTGTCCACAACAGCAGGTATGACTGAGAAAGGGAGTGGGCCAGCCCAGTAGCAGTGAGGGGCACAAAGCCTGACTTCTGCCCTGGCATCCACACACTATGAGGAGGATCAAAGGCAGGCTGCTGAGGTACCAGGTACAGTCTGGATGGAGGCCTTTGGGGATAGACATGGACAGATAGAGAACTACACAGGATGGAAAGGGAAGGAGGCTTTTGGATCAGTACCAGCTCAGACAATCATGTGATTCCTCCATCTCACTCCTCCAGAGGCTTCTCTTCTCTCCCCCATCCTCCCACAGCTCCCTCTTCCCATACCTCAGCTCATTTGTCTTTGTGCTCAGTACAATGCTTGGCACATAGGAGGCTCTTAATAAAGGCTTGTTGATTTACTGAAAGGAGAAAACACATAAGTGAAATCATGGATCCATTCGAATATTATATTATCTCATCACCAATCAGAAAGTTTTGGGATCTCCTAGGGTTGGGGAGGGATGGGGTTTCTTAGGTTCCCCTCCCTGCTCCTGTCTACCCCTCTTCTTCACGGGTGTCTCCAGGCCTCAGAGGAGGGACAAAACAATCCAATCCAACAAGTGGTTAGCAGCCACCTACTATGTGCCAGGCCCAGTCCTAGTTACTGTAAGAGAAAGAGTCTTTGCCTTCAAGGAGCTTACATTCTCCTAAGAATGGGGGAAGGGATAGAACACGTACACAGGTAAATTTATCCATGAAAACTTTAGGGCAAGAGGGAGAGAGCCAGGTGAAAGAAAGAGCCCAGAAGAGAGAGAGAGAGAGAGAGAGAGAGAGAGAGAGAGAGAGAGAGAGAAGAGAGTGTGTTTGTGTGTTAGTGTGGGCATTGATCTCTGTTTCTGCTGCTCACCTGTCTTCTCAGATCCTTCCGCAGCTTCCCCAGGCCTGAGGCATATCTTGGGTTTGCCCACTGCGATCTCTCAGCTGATCTTTTCGTGTGCATGGTGCTGCCTTGCTCTCAGGATCCCTGGGGTCCCTCCTCCCTCACTGGCTCTCACCCATCTTCTCATTCCCATTGTGACCTGAGCTACTGCAGAGAAGGCCTCCCCAAACTCAGGAGCTGTGTCCTGGTCTTGCATTCCTTCCCAGACAGAGGTTTCTAAACCATTTTTAGATAAACCAGACCCATAGCTCTGCCAAGGATATATGACAGAGAGATGGATACCAGGCACCTGTTTGTTCACTCCTCGCCAAGGCTTTCTGCCGTGTTCTCACTCCTCTTCTATCAGGAGCTATATTCAGGGCAAATGATGGCAGGGCCTATTACAATCAGGCGCTGCTGAGCATGTGCAAAATGACTGAAGATCCCTCAGGCCCCTCTGGCCTGTGTTGAAGAGACAAGTCATACTCTCTGACCCAGAACATAAACAGCTAAGACACAAACCATCTGGATGCTCCTTCTTGGGGGCAGGCAGCATGAGCCAATGGCCAGATCATCAGATGGGATTCTGGGAACTTAGTGTATTTAACCAATCAGCACACATTTATTAGATAACTGATGTGGAAAGATGGAATTATGGGAGCTGAAATTATTCAGGTCAGAAAAGAACTCCTTGGGCTTGCTGTGGTGAGAAATGGGATGGCCGAGTGGGATTGGATAAAAGTCGCTGGAGGGACACAACTGAGGAGAGATGTGGTTCTCCTACCTGTATGGTTGATCTTCCTCTGTCTGCAGAGCCACACTATAATGATGCTTCCTTCCACCCCGTCCCCATCCCCACCCTCACCCTCACCCCATGTCTTCTCTCCTCTTCCAGGGAGAGTGATTTTCTGGGCCACCATGTTCTTGTCCCTTAAAGTTAGTGTTAAAATTTCTGTAAAGTAGCAATCTGGGCCAGACCTAAATTTGGTTTAAAAATGCAATAAGCAATTGTGGACCACAAAATACAATGAAGGCCCAACCTGATCAATCATTAAAAACACACAGTTGCAGAAGACAAAGGCTATAGAACATAATTCCCTGTCTGTAGTCAGAAACTAGAGGATAAAACTTGCAGTCACTAGGTGCTTAGAGAGAAAACAAACTGTAGCTAACATTTTGCTGTCCTCTCCTCCTCCCCACAAACTAAACCTTTTGCATACTCCTGGGGAAGCGGAGAAAGAGGGCTCTGCTCATGGCATCAGGGCCTGAGCCTCTGTCTCATAACAGCCAGGATCCTATCACATAGGAAGTCAGAGTTGGCCAACCACAGGAGGGATTCCTCCCTACCTCCCCTGCTTGTAGGTCTTATTTATTGTTATTATATATGAGTGGGGAATTGTAGTAAAAGGGAAAAAGGAGATTTGCCCAGTATGGCTAGGCAGAGAGCACAGGTCCTCTAAATCAGAGCAGGTTAAGCTAGATTTCCAGGACAGATAAAAAGGGGGCTTCTCCCTGCCCCCTTCTGGAGTGGGGCTCAAGAGCAAAATGAAGATGAAGAATGAGTTTGGAGTTGTTAATCATTGTTTGCAAACTTTTCCACAGAAGAACTATAGTGGCTTGGGGTAAGAAGGCACCTCAATGAAATTTACTCCCCTTCCCCATCCTGCCCCAACCTCCTGAGGGTGAGTGTAGACTGAGGCTTGGCTACAGGAAAGTCATAAATCCAGGGATGTTAAAAAAAAAGGTGGACAGAACTGTGCCACACACCTTCCAATGGTGGGGAATGAGCGGGGAAGGAATAGTTGACTCACCTGCGAGTTGGACCAATCTTAGCTGGCACACACGTTGGCATATTGAGGATTTATTACCTGCCAGATTCTCTTCTGGGAGCTGGAATATGATGATAAAAAAGATGAGTCCTGCCCTCAAAGAGTTTCTATTCCTTTTGGGAAAGAGTCTTCTAGAATCATGCAGGAAAACCACTCACTGCCCAACCAATTTGGGCACATTCCTCATACACATTTGTATCAAGAAGAGACATTGAATTTATTCTTCTGGTCCCCAGGGAGAAAACCAGGTACCCCTGGGGGTAGGGGATGGAGAGAGGAAATTGATCAATCAACAAATGTTTATTAGGTGCCCCCTCTTGTCAGGCACTATGTGAGGTGCTGGGGATACAGGAACAAATTTTTTAAATCCCCATTCACAAGTTCACATTCTAAAAGGAAAGATTTAGGCTTGATGTCAGGCAAAGCTTCCAAACAAGGAGAACCACTCAGATGTAGAGCAGACTGCCTTGGGAGGTAGTGAGTTTCCATTCACCAAAAGATTTCAAGAAAAGACCAGACAGCTCCTTGTTGGGCATTGTAATAGGAATTCCTAGGATTAGGCTGGCTTACCACTACATCTTCTATTCTGTGATTCTGGGAAGTCCTGCTCTAAGATACTGAGAGACAGTGGGGGCCCCAAAGTACCGGAATGACTTGCATCCAGAGCCTTGCTCTATTCCTGCTGCCACACACATTTCCCAGCTGTACCAGGATCTTTAAGTGACTTAAGAAAGGAAACCTACTACTTCCTGGGGCAGTCCATTCCACATTGAGATAGTCCCGATTATTAGAAATATTTTTCCTAACATCAAGTATAAATTTCATTTGCCTCTTTCACCAGTTTACAGAGATACTTTACATAAGTGACTAGGCCAGGCCTTAAAGCATGTACAGAAATTCTCTGCCTGCTTCTAATCCAATTGTGTAAACTTTGGGGAGCTAGTTTATATCCATGATGACTTAGAAGTTGATCCTATGTCCTATGATGAAAAGTTTTCTAATCAGTAGCATCCATGATATCTCTCTCTCTTTTGTGTTCATTCTTTCCTGCTCTTAGGTGAACGAATTTTCCAAGATGGGAGTGCCCAGGTGAGTTTGACATCCATTGACAGCCAACATCAGTAGTAGAGTCCACTGGAGGTGGTAGCAGTAGGCATTGGGATCAGTAGATGATCCAGGAACAACCTTGAGGCAGACATATCCAACAGCAGCCATGGCGTATTGCAAAGCCAAGATGCCTTCCATGCCTGCAGGTGATTGGCCTCATCCATCTTGGAAGGAGCAATCACAGAATCCATGCATTAGTTGGCATCTTTCCCTTCTCGGATTGGGGTGGGGGACAATGACAGCAGGAGTTACTCTGCCCAACTCAGCCCAACCCAGCAATGAATCAACCATCCAAGTTCACAAGCTGAGGATTCTAACCCAAGAATTGGCACCAGGTTATTGAAGAGACACTCAGTAGGGTACAACAATCCAGCCAAGAGCAGTAACTACCTGAAGAAAAGCAGCCTTGGAGAGTATGGCCCCTGGTGGAAAAGATGAAGGCTAGTTGTGGACTCTTTAAAGACACCCACCTTCAAAGCCAGCAAAGAGCTCTCTTGAGGGGGAATTTCATAAGGAATTAAAAGAGAAAAGAGGACTTTCAGTAGCTAGGAGGGGTGATATACCCCTTTGACACGTTCTCTATAAATACACCTCACCACCATATACTACTTTAACTCAGGGCTCCTTTCTCCCCTGAGTGTGTGTGTGTGTGTGTGTGTGTGTGTGTGTGTCTCTGTCTGTCTGTCTGTCTGTGTGTTTTTTCCCAGACTTGGGAGAGACATTTTTTATTCTTTTTTTCTGTAGCGATATAAGCTTAGTAGATACTATTGCTAAAAACCTACTGAAGTCCAGCTGATAATCAGTGAAGATTTGTAAGCAATGGTGTTCAGAGCTTAGTCCCCCAGGGTTGTCCCTAGAATTCTGAGCAGGTAGTAGTCACTCCATGGGCACCCTGCCCACTTGGGAAAGTGGTCCCAGAGTGGGGAATGTTAGATCAGAAAAACTTTCCTCCTTAGTTTACCTTCTGAAGTGCATGTCTGGAGCTGTGGGTTGGTCTTTGTTCACTAGTCATGCTATATTTCACATGTTTTCCCATATGGGGGTCACCAACCACAGACATTAAGTATCCTCCAAAATGTGCTTGCACTCTTCCCAGCGTTAGAGTGTCTGATTCAGGGTCACATTGTGACAAGTCTTTTTGAGTTGGCCCTTGAAGGAAACATATTCATGATTTGAGCTGGCAGAAAAAGGGAGACAGTTTTGTGCTAGGAGAGGAGTATTCTGGGTAAGGCACGAAGGTAAGAGTGTGAAGGACGTGAGAAAGGAAGGGGAGGAATAGGGGAGGCTGGTCATGCTGCTGTGGAGGACTTGTGGTGAGCAGTGATAAACACTTGTCTTGAGGGTGGGACAATTAGTGCTCCCAAGAGGCTTCTTCGCTAGTTGGTTCGATGTTCCCATGCTGTTTACTTGTTCCAAAGCTATCACTTCCCAGAGCTGAATAGGGCGGAAAAATCTAAAGATTCCTAAGTTGTTGCTGGAAGAACTGGACGTTTGAGATTTGGAATGGGCCAGTCTCACTGGTGGGGAACAGCTGATCTGAAAGGGGAACAGCCACAGGTCTGGAAGATGCCCAGAATGGGAGGCCTGCACCAGCATCTGAGGTCAAGTACCATAAAATAAGCGCCCGTATATTAGTGAGACACCCAAGAAACACACTCCCGCAAGCCCTTCTCAGGTCCTTGGCCCGCTCCATGCGCTTCGTGAGGCATCCAATGGCCCCAGCTCAAGTCTCCGTCAGATAGTCAGAGTTTCCAGGCAGCCTGGCCTCTGGTGGGACACTTGGCTGAGGCTGGGTGTTACACGGCCTGCTGGGGGACCGTCTCCTGCCAGGGAGGGGTGGAGTGGACCCAACTGGATAATTGAATAGGCCTTTTCTATTCCTGCTACCAGGACTGGCTTTTCAAAACTCATCATGTGATCCATGACCAGCACAGAACATGTGGTCCCCAACAAGATGACTTTAGTCCCAAGTGGAGTTTTATTCTGGGAAAAGCGACAACAACAACAAACAACAAGAAAACCAGACCCACAAAATGAAATTCACCGAATCAACAGTATTTGTTATGGAAACATCAGAGAACTGGAAGCTGCTGAGTGAATTCTGCTCTTCCCCTCCCGGTCACATGCATTCTGCTTCTCCTTAACTGTTAGGGGCTTGCAGCCTAATGCACTTTTAACTTCTTCCAGCTCCTGTCCACTGTTTGATTTGGCCTTGCAGTTGCTCGGCCGGCTCTTCCTTAAGGATGTGGGGCTCAGTAGGAAGTAGAATCCACATCCTGTGGAGGGTCCGGCCTGGGGCCCGGGGCCCCTCCATGGCACCGGTTGGTGAGGAGCATGCCCTGTGCCGTGATGAAGGCGCAGCGTGATCCGGGCCAGGTTCAGGGAGATCCTGAGTTCTCTGGAGCAGTCAGGGAAGGATGGCCTTCTCTAATTCCAGGCTTCCTCCGATCTATCAATGTCACATTTCACATTAAGGAGGCCCACGCTGCGTTTTCTTCATTTCCTCCCTAATTACTGCTCCTCAGCCTGATCATTTACTGTTGCGTGGTTTTGGAAGTCTCGTAACCAGTTTATTCAGCAAAGTAGGACGTGATGGAGGGGAGGCTTTCCTCTTATCAGAGCTGGAGGAGACTTTGTCTCTTTCCCTCAAGCTTCAACCTCTCTTCCATCCAATACGTGAGTGTGATGAGAAATATAACGATAAAAACAACACTAACGTTCTAAACAGCATTAAAGGGCACAAAGCACTCTCCTCGAAACAAGCCTGTTACGTACAAAGTTCTGGTGCTGTTGATAACCCCCATTTCACAGATGAATAAATGGAGAATCAGTTCAGAGAGTCCAGGCCCATGGACACACATTAGGCCCAAACCCAGACACCCAGACAGATTTCAAATCCAGTGTGGTCCCCACGGGCCTCAGTGACTTGGGTCTCCTAGACAGACATAACTAGGTTTTGTTTTTCACATGGAGTGCAGGGTCAGAGTGCTGTGGTAGGAGAGGCAGGCCCTGCCCCGAGAGGGGACAAAGGGAGCCCACAAGAGAAGAGATCTCTCCAATTGCCAGTCAAACTTGCAGATGAAACCTCCCATCTGGGCTGTCCACACCACAAGCAGGTGGGCTCCTTGAGAGCAGGGTCTGTCCTATTTTTTTTTTCCGTTTGTATCCTCACTACATAGCGCTAAGTGCTTAATAAATGCTCCATTCATTCATTCATTCATTCACTTACTCACTTTAATTTGAAGAGGAAAGCAGGCCCTGGGGAAGGCATGTGATTGCACCTGGAAGCTAAGGACAACATTAGGGCCACTAATGCCTCATAGCAACTGGGGTTGACAAGGTACATGGGAGGTATTTACTATAGGCATGGAGCATGCCCTCTAAGGGGTGGGAGGCCTCCCTTCCTGCTGCCCCCAAGAACAAGAATCACCATCTTGGCTTTAGAGCCAGAAGGGGCCTCAGAGGCCATTTGGTCCAGAGATGAGGAATGGGGGTCCATAAAGATTTGCCCCTGGGTCACATGGGAAGTGAACGTCTGAGGCAGGGCCTAGGTCCTCTGATGCCAAGAGCCCAGGAGCCTTCCTGGTTCCCTACACCCAGGGCTAAAGCCCTTTTGAGTCTTCTCTAGTTACAAACATCATGCTTTTCCCTTTCTTGGGGACAGATTAACTTCCTTTGATGGGTGAAACCCTGGCACCCTTTTGTGCTGTCTGCAGCTGGTAATGCTCATTGAGATCACAGGGGTGTCTCCTTTCAAGAGCTGGGAGCCCTGGACCACATTTTCATGCTCAGTATCCCAGCTTTGTTAGAGCATCACAGGCCAGCCCATGGTGCCCCTTGGTACTTCCCATCATCTCTCTTCATCACAGGCCAACCCACGGTGCCCCTTGCATCTTTCCCACTTGACCAGCCTGCTCTCAGTCCATCGCCACTCTCCTTTTGCCTGGGTTCCTTTCCACCCAGAGTCCCTGCTGCCTGTCAGGTAAGAATATAGACCTCCTTAGGGGTTCCAAGGCTTCACTGCTCATCCCACCAGGGAAGTATCCAGAGGTTTAAATAACACCAGCAAAGGGCAAAGTCTAAGGCTTTGAAGGAGCCTGGAGGCCATTAGAGAGGGAATCCTTCACCATCAGTGAAATGTCAGAGCAACAGGACTCATTCTTTCTTAAATGTTAAACCACATCTTTCTTAGCCCTCTTCCTTCTTCGCTGGCTCATGGTTTGCTCCTTATCTCAGGAATTAGCCCTGCCCACGGTTTCCATGTCAGTTTTATTACTGGTGTTTATTGGCCAATTTTGCCCTTCCCTTGGATAGAGATACAGAAGGAGGCCACCTTTTCAGCCCTCCTTTCCTTGCCCTGCTGACACCATTGATCTCCATGTGGAAGAAGCAATGGGTCACCAAACATTTATAAGCACCTTCTATGTGCCGGGCTCTGTGAATGGCTCGAGTTCCACAGTCTGAAAGACTTAAGCAGGATCCATGGACATCTCCGTGGAAGGAGTAGATAACCTGGGTGTCCCTCCTTGACGAAGGGAAGTCACATGAGATCAGCCCTCTGTGGTATCCGATTGATGGTCAGCTCAGTTCTCTGGAGTTCTGGCTAGGGTGCCAGCCTCCTTCTGGGCCCCAGGCCCCCAGCCTCAGCACCACCCTCAACTCTTCCCTCTCTTTCAAACCTGCCCCATCTAATCAGTTCTCACGTCTGGTGGGCTTTGCCTTCCCTCATTACCATCCGTCATGGCCTCCCCCCAGGTCAGGCTCTTATTGGGCTGGGCTACTTCAAAGGCTCCTAACTGATGTCCTTGTCTGATGTCAACTAAACCCCCTTCCACTGGAAGCCTGCCCTGACCCCTCGTCATTCTAATGTCTTCCCTCTGCTAATCATTTCCTATGCGTCCCTTACATAGCATGTTTGTACATACCTGCCTGTTGCCTTCCCTGTTAGACAGTAAGCACCTTGAAGGCAGGTACTGTCTCTTGCCTCTTTTTGTATCCCCAGTGCTTAGCACAGTGCCTGGCACATAGTAGGCACTTAATAAATGCTTATTGATCGATTGACATGGCTCCACCTTCTGATCTGTCCTTCACACACGTCAAGGTGCTTTCCTTAAGCGTAGCTCTAATCATATCAGTCCCTGCTTGAGAAGCTTCAGTGGTTTCCTATCATTTTTAGGATGAAATATAAACTCCTCCATTTAGGTATTTAAAGCCTTCTCTGGCCTGGACAAGTCTGTCTGTCTTTCTAGGCACATACTTCCCCTCATTAAGTTACATTCCAACCAATCCATTCTCTTTGTTCCTTGAACATGTCATTTCATTTCTGGGAAAAAAAAAAAAACAACTCTCATACCTTTGCACAGGCCATGCCCCTTGCCTGTTGTGCTCTCCCTCTTTTTCTTCTCATCTCCTGCAGAAATTCTCCTTCCCTGATCCTCTTAGCTCTTACTCTTCTTTTACTCACCCAAAATTATTTCGAATATATTTTAGATTAGATCATGGAATTACATTTTTGGAGCTGGAAGGGCCTTGGAAGTTCATCTAGTCCAAACCTTAAATGAGTTTCACCTTGCAATGTTCCATAATTACTTTGAGGTCCAATGTGCATCCTTTTGATAGGATCTCCAGTTAACCTTGCTAATTAACCAGAATTGGGATGTTTGTGTGTAGATATCTGAAGTTTATTCCGATGGACTTTATTTCTGGGTCCTTTCTTCAGTTTTGTCTTCATTCCCAGATGTCTCTCCACCCAGTCTCCCTGGGAGGAAGCTACTGTGCTACCATCTCTGGCTTGTAGAGGTGGAGTTTTCGGCCCTCCTCTGCTTCCTTTTCAATTTAGGACCCTCCTTTTACTCAATTCCAAGATTCCAGGAAAAAACCCCAAATCCTTTGAGGCTCTCTCGTTAGGTAGACCCCATCCCTGGTTACATGTCCGTTATTCTTCGATTTAAGGTAAGTTGTGGTTCAAACATCAAACTCTGTTCTCAGACACCATCTTTTAAGCCACTTGGTCACTTCTAAAACCTGTCCTTCTGAGTAACTCCCTGCAGTTGGCAGTGGGGATGTCACCACCACCTGTGCCCACGAGGGCTTCGGTTTCATATGGGGAACTTCACTATCCTTAGCCATGCTTTCTAGGTTCCTGCTGGTGGCATCCCTTGTCCCCATGTAAGTTGCCAGATGTGGGGAGTGGTCACCAATATGTCTGCATCCCTCCTTTGTGGCTGTTAGCTTGATGAATTGCTGCCTCAGTGACATTCAGGTGGGATTTGTCAGCCCCCTGCCTTTCAGTTCTTCTTATACTTACTGGATGATCTCCTGGCAAAATGAACAGGTTGGATTCAACTGCATCGGAGGCGACTTGCAGCTCTAGTTCTAGGATCCCAAGGCTGCTGACCCCCTACTTAGCTCCCAGGATTCAGTGTTCCTCATGTTCTTCCTCTGTATCCTTCTTCTATTCTCCAACAAAGACTGATACTCCTTTGAGATCCTTTTTTCTCCTTTGCTCATACCCTAAAGCCCCTTGTCCATTTTTAAATGATTCATTCTCCCCAAAACCTGGATAGAGGCACTAATATGGCTTCAGAATTTCTCAGGAACCTAATCCCACAAGCACCCCATAGAGCTGATCTTCCAGTAACAAGCTCAGATTGTGAGCTTTCCACCTGGGTGCATACTCCTCCTTCACTGCCCCCCCTCTCCACATAGCTCTCTCTCTCTCTGTCTCTCTGTCTCTGTCTTTGTCTCTTTCTCTCTCTGTGTCTTTTGTCTCTCTCTGTCTCTCATATATCTCTGTCTCTGTCTCTGTTTGTCTCTGTCTGTCTCTCTGTCTCTGTCTCTCCCTCTCTCTGTCTCTCTCTCACACACACACACACACACACACACACACACATACACACGTTTGGGTTCATGGATACTCACATCTCTAAATGCAGCACAATGCCTACCTGGAAAGGATAGAAATAAAGCCCTGACTTTTGCGATCCCCACCACCCAGCACTACCTACTTTGGCAGCCAGGGCGTCGAATGTTATCACCAAGATATCCAAGGGTATGATCCCATCTTAGTCACCTTAGTCAAGGGGATAAGAAATGTCAAGTGTTTCCCAAACCTGAAAGCCTCTGTGAATGCTAGCCAGCTGTTTGCTCCTGGTGCTGTCCCCAGGGGGCAAAGCAAAGCAAGTGTAATCCTTCCTCCAACTCCCAGCTCTTCAGAGGCAAAGACAGTAACCACAGCTCCTCCAGAGGTAGGGAGGAAAAGCTTTGTATCCTTATTTTACAGATGTGGAAACTGAGACTCTGGGGGTAAGTGTCTTGCCTACAGAGTTGGTCAGTGTCTGAGACAGTGTCTCTGGCTACCTAGTTTGTGGTATAATTTTGTCTCACCTAGTCTTTGGTTAGCACCAATTTTGCTCCCACTTAGAACCCTCATTTTGATGACCTACCTGCCATAGCCTACAGGAGCATGAAACAGTGGCTTCATTGTCCCCCACTAGCCCTCCAGAGACTGTTTTCACCTTCCTGTCCACTGCCACATGTTCTACCTCTCCCCTTCTATGCTAAACATGCTATTTCTTGGTAATCACAGTCCCCATCCCCACTCATTTCTGAAGTTTGTCCTCACAACACCGTATGGGTGGGAGGTGACTACCTGGGGAATTCAAAGGAGCCCAGCATCGCCCACCTTGGTGGAGCATGGCCAGCTGGCAAAGCCAGACAAATGGAACATTAGCTGCTGGGGAATGGTAGGGCACAGGTGCCAAGGAGGGACCTTCAGCCTCACAAATATATGGCTCCTTCTGCATCATCCAGGGTCCCAGAGCTTGTCATTTAGGACTGAGAACGCCAACCCAGAACCCCCAGGTCTTCTAAGAGTCTTTGTTTCGGCATGCTAGTAATGGACCTGAATAAACTCAGTCCTTTTCTTCTCTGGAGCTAGTAGAGGGTCAGTGTCCTGAGTCAGGGGACACCTGATTTCAACCCTTCCCTGCCCTGCATTTTGGAGCTGCTCAACCACAGGGAAGTCTGATAACCCGTATGAGCTTCAGTTTTCTCATGTGGAAGACAGAAGCAGCCATAACTCCATAAGGAGGCACATACATGAGAGGCAGTTTTGGGTAGTGGTCGGGGCACTGGACTCTGAGTCAAATAAGACCAGGGTTTAAATCTCCCCATGGACAGTCACTAGCTTTAGGACCCCAGACAAATCACTTAACCTCTCTGTGCTCTTGTGTCCTCATCCATAAGATTGGTTTCTTCTAGTTCGGAATCTAGAATCCTCAGAACAATGTTATTTTGATGGTCAAGTGAGATCAGTATATAAAGTGCCCTTAAGTCTTAAAATATCATAAAAACAGCTATAAATAGTAATGAAAATTGATTGTTTAGTCAAGATCTATGATTCCACTAGAGTGAAGAACCCCCATTCTATAAACCCCCTCCCCGATGCAGAATGGCAACTCTTCTGGAATTTGCCAGAGATGCCAGGGCCCTGAGAGGTTGGGCAGCTTGCCCAGGGTCACACAGCTTTTAAGTGTCAGAGGTGTGTCTTGTCCCTAGACTGCCTTGATCCTCAAATTAACTCTTTATTCTCTGAGCCGCACTATTTCTCAAGAACAATTACAAAGAGAGTTGGGGCCTCTCTAGTATTCACAGAGTAGGCAGGTTCTGGCCCAGAGGAGAGAAACCAGGGTTCCATGTCTACCAGTTTTCATCACTAATCCTCCATTGAGGCCTGGAATGGCACATGAGAAAGAGGCTGCCCATTGTTCCCCTTACCCTACCCCACTATATCCCAGCCTAGCTGCATACTGGAAAGGAGGGTGCGGGAGCAATCTGTAGCCTTTCACCCAGTGCCTGATTCTTCACCTTTGTGTGTGTCCTGGACCCTGGGACAGTCAACCCAGAGAAGCCTAGGGACTGCTTCTTAGAGGAATATTTTTAAATGCATAAAATAAAGTACAGAAGATTATAGACAGCAAATTAATTACAGTGAGATGCAGTTCCAAAGTGTATTTTTTGAAGACATTCATGGACCCCAGGTTAAGAAATGCTGCCCTGAGGCCCAGGCAACAGTTCATTAGAGCCCACGTGGCCTGGTTTGGATCCATACTCCACCCAATTAAAAACCCACAAGTGCCCTCAATGCTCTGGGTCAAACAACTGCTGTCTGTCTTTTAAACAAGTTCAGGCCTTTTCTTCATCTACCCGTAACTACTTTGACTCAGCTATACCTTGACCTTGGGCTCTCCTCTGTCTCCACCCTCAAAGTCCTCTCTTCCCTGCTCTTCATCAGTGGACTACTCTCTATCTGTCTGTCTGTCTCTGTTTCTCTATTTCTCTGTCTCTGTCTCTCTGTCTCTGTCTCTCTGTCTCTGTTTCTCTGTCTCTGTCTCTCTGTCTCTCTCTCTCTCTCTCTCTGTCTCTCTCTCTCTCTCTCTCTCTCTCTCTCTCTCTCTCTCTCTCTCTCTCTCTCTCTCCCTCTGTCTCTCTCATTTCCGACCTCTGTGTTAAAAAGTGTGCAATGATCTACTCTTTGGATTGGCCCTTTGACCTTGACAGACAATGTTCCTGTGCCCACAGCCACAGGAAGGGGTGAGTGCTGGAGCCAGCTCAAGGGGTGACTTAAAATTTTTGTGTGATCATTTACAGTTTATACCTTGGAATAATACTGCTTGTAATGATGCTGCTGATCAGAGCTTGGTTCATCAATTATCTAGACTTAAGAAAGTGATAATAATATAGATTAAACCTAAAACTCTGGCTACATTTTTTTGTTGCAGGAAAGCCCACTTTTTTCATCCAAATTGAGTAGGATCCTAGGAACACAGACCTTAGGTCTGGTCTCTTCATTTTCCCTATGAGGAAACTGAGGTACAGAATGCTGGTTGGCACCACTGGTGTATGTCTGTGGGTTAAGGTGTCCTCACAGCTTCACAGCATTCATGAAATGGGACCTGTATCCATCAGCTCCTAGAGATTCCCTAACACAGAGGGTCCAGCTGATCAGACTCTAAGAATTCCAAAAAAGGTCTCAGAGTAGAGGTTTGACATTTGTGGAGATCACCTCAGCACTCCCTGGAGTTGTCTCTCCTCCCTGCCACTGTTCTACCTTATTATTCCCCCCTCCACAGTGGTTCCTCCAAACCTTTCCATCCTCCTCGAACCCTCTCATGACTCCCCTTCCCCCATCTCCTCATCTAGAAATCTCTTCTCATAATTCATTAAAAATGGTAATTTGTGGATAGCTCCCTCTTCTTTCAACTTTCTCATCTCACATCACCCAGATGCATTCCCCACTATTTCCTTCACCCCTATCTACATAAAGAGGTCCCCCTTCTCCTTGCCAAGGCCAACCCTCTATCTGCATGAGAGATCCTGTTCCATCCTGTCTTCTCCAATAGATTGGCCCCTCTCTCATCCCCACTCTCTCACTTCCCTTCAATCTCTCCCTGTCTACTGGCTCCTTCCCTACTACCTACAAATATGCCATGTCTCCACCATCCTCCGAAACCCCTCACTTGATTTATCCATCCCTCCTCACCATTTATTGCCCCAGAGCTCTTCTTCATTTTGTGGTTGAATTCTTTGACAAGGCCATTCATCTTCAAGAAGTAGCTCCATGCCCTTTCTTCTCACTCTCTGACTCTAGAGTCTGGCTTCCAACTTCATCATTCCATAGAAATTGCTCTATCCAAAATTATCATTGATCTCTTGTCAAACTTAATGGCAAGCTATTTAACCTACATTTATCCCAGTTTCCTCAACTGTAAAATTTGGGTAATAATAGTGTCTATACTTCATGGGGTTCTTGTGAGGATAAAATGAGATAATATCTGTAAAAAGCACTTAGCACAGTGGCTGGCACATAGTAGGTGCCACATAAATTCTTATGCCCTTCCTGCTTTTATCCCCCATGATTCTGCTCCTGATTCTCCTCCTGCCTATCTGTCAACCCTTTCTTGATCTCCTTTGCTGGATCTATATGCAAGTGATACCTGCTGATCATAGGTTGCCCACTGGGCTCTGTCCTGGGCCGTCTTCTCTTCTCACTCTATACTACTCTACTTGGTGATGTCACCAGCTTCCATGGATTCAATTATCATCTCTAGGCTGATGATTCTCAAATCTACTTATCCAGTCCTGAATTCTCCTCTAGGATCTCTGACTGCCTATTGGACATCTAGAACTGGATATCCCATAAACATCTTGAACTCAGCATGTCCAAAATGGAACTCACTATCTTTTCCCCAAAATCCTCCCCTCTTCCTAACTTTCATCTTCTTGTAGAGACTACTATCATCCTCTTGGTCACCCAGATTCACAACCAAGGTGTTGCCCCAGACTCTTCAGCATGTCTCACCTCCACCCCCACTCCATCTGTGCCTTTGGCTCACAGGACCCCATCCATACCAGATGTTCACGATAAAGTCAAAAATGGTTTTCCAAGCTCAACCCAATCACTTACGGTAGTGATCAGAGGGGACCTGACTATTTGGGGCACAGACTGGTTAGAAGATCCTGGGGCGGTTTCATATCACAGGATTGTTCCCTTGAGACCACAGAAGTCAAACTCCTTCTGTAACTCACTCTTTCAGTCCCACAAAGACAGCATAGGACCAGTTTCAGGCCCGGAGATTTTGTTCCTCCCAACCTAAATACACAGACCAGATGCCTGAAGTTCCAAACTCTAAAGAGGGAAAACTCCAAGAAATTACAACTCACACAAGGACAGAAAAAAACCCAAGACAGCTATTAGTGTAGACACAACTTAATCCATGACCTTGTCATAAGGACTGACCCTAAAGTCCACTGCTTTGGCACAAGATAACTTTCCTAAGGGGGGTTACATTAGGGGGCATTCCCCCTTCATGGTGCCCCTTAAAAAGGAGGGTGCAGCAGCCCCTTTCACCCAGCACCCACTTTACTGCTGCCTCTGAAGCCATAGTCCCTGTTCTTGTGGCCATGCCTTGGTGCTGGTTTCTCCTTCCATGGCATCGTTGTACCCCATTCTTCCCTTATTTCTTGTCAGTCACTGTCCTGCTTGTGAGTACATGACTCCTCAGCTTCTGTCTATTACAATTTTCATTTTCATTTGCTGATAAAGCCAAACTGTCAAGAGCTAGACCTTGGCATTGCTTAGATCCGGGGGTTCTTCCTCTTAGACCAAGGAGAGGTGCCCCTCTTTCCTGACCATGAATGAGCAGCCACCACTCACATCCTGGCAGCCCAGACTTTCCATACAGTGTCCATCGACTAGATCTGGGAAGTTAAACAGCCAAAAGGAAATTCTTCCATCTCCTGTCCTTTTTATTGGCACTCATATTGGCCAAGCATCGAGAACTTGGAAACTGAAGTGAAGCCCCTAGTACAGGCGGAGAAAGAAGCTCTGCTCTTCATTGGGGCTGGGAATACCTTGGATGACCCGCCAGTGAGTGGGAGTGATTATGACAACGCTGGAGGATTTAAATGGGAAGCATGTGGCTCTCAGGGATGAGAGCTGTGTCTGCCAGAGCATGGGCAGGAAATGCCTTCCTGCTCGTCTGAATTTCAGAATCAAGCAATAACAGTCACGGATCACAGAATGCTTTCATCTGTTCTCCACCCTGGATGAGCACTTGCTGGGGCCCGAAAACATGGGTGAACCCACTCAGCACGCTTGCTCGCTCACTCCCTCACTCACTCACTCTGTGGTCTGATGTGAACAGCAGAAAGAACTCAAGTTTTCCTTGGCCTTTTGGAGACTGTTTGGCACAAAGAGAAGGCAGGAAGAGGGGGCATTGTTTGAATGGGACTCCTGTGAGAAGAAAACCCCTTTTCAGCCTCCGCAGGGAAACCTGCCTGGAAATGGGATGGATGAGACATGAATACAGACGAGGCTGAGCACAGACTCTCCCTTGTGAAGCCTACGACTTGCAAGGTCTGTCTTAGAGGAGGGCAGGCGCCTGCAAAAGGCTTCCCAGACTAATGCTGCTTTATCCCCATCCAGAATCTCTCTTCCCAACCCTCCCCAATGGAGGAGTTAAGCCTCACATTAGCACCACTTATCCCCTTGCCAAGGCACCTGGGTCAACACTCCCATGGGACAGACTAGTTAGAAGAGCACAAGAAGAAGGACATCTTCCTCCAAGACCAGTTTCATAATTCTCTCCTCTTCAAGAACCTGTTTCCTCCTCTCACTGCTTGTCCATTCAAAGCCAACCTCCTCCCTCACTTAAGCATTCCAGAACCTCCATCATCTGTCTCCAGTCTGACCTTATTTCTCATTCTTCAGATTCATATACACTCCTGGCCTGTCCAGCTTTCCCTCCTGTACCACAGGTTTCTCCCACAGAGCCATTGCTGCATCTGTGAACTCTTAATGAAGAAGCACCTGGCCCATTAGATGGAGATGGTCACAAGAACCTTGTGACTGTTATTACACCTCAGCAAATCCCCTCACCTCCCCTTTAAGACTCACCTAAAATCCTATCATCAAGAAGGAGCCTTTCCTGCACCCCCACCCCCGTGCTCAGGCTCTTGCTTCTGTTGAGAATCTCCAACTCATCCTCTATGTATCTTCTTTGTAAGTACTTGTGTGTATATTGATTCCCTTATTAGACTGTGGGCCTCTTGAGAGCAGGCACAATTTTTATTGGCACTCATATTGGCCAAGCATTGAGCACTTGAGAACTGATGTGAAGGCTCTGGTACAGGCAGAAAATTTGGTCTTTTGTCTTTCTTGATATCCCTAGCACAATGCCTGCTACATACTAGGTGCGTAGGAAATGTTTATTGATTGGTTGACTCTACTCAATTATAATTTTTGTGAAGGCAGGGAATGTGTCAGACATCTTCCATCTCTTAACACCAAGTTTGGCACATAGCAGATTCTTACTACAAATCCTCCCCACCCCTGAAGTCCATCTCAGGTCCCAGCAGAACCCCACATGAAGCTTTCCCTGGTAAGTCCAACCAACACTGACCTTTTCCTTCCTCTGAACTTAGGGCTCATTCTCCTTTTTCCAGTGGTATTAAACCAGTGTTCTTTTGACTCATGGCCTTGTGGTAAAGACTCCCTGGTGCATGCTAAATATTTCTGAAACTTTCCATTTGACCTTCCTCTGTACCTAAGGCCCTCCTGGCCTTTCCATCCACCCTACCATAGATCCTTCCAGTCTTATCTCACTTAATCAGATGGGAGTTTCTTGAGAGCAAGGGCTATCCTGCTTTAGTATATGAATCTCCAGTATTTTAATTTATGTGTTCTTGACCACCCATCATGGTTCTAGTCTCTACCAAACATTTGGGCCCCTCATCATGTTCAGTTTAGTACATTGTCACTAACTTGTGCTCTCTAATTTGGTCTGTTTACTACAACAAGATTCTAATCTCCTAAAGGACAAAGCAGATCTCTTACATTCCTTGTGAGTAGCTCATAACAACCACCCAAGTGCTGGGCAGTAGATACTTTGTAAACATAGAGACACCTGAGAAGGTGACTAACTGTACAAAGCAGGAGTATGTGGGGATCTCCAAAAGTGGTACAGATAGGGACATGTCTCAACAGGAATGCAGCATTTAACACACACACACACACACACACAAACACACATGTACACACACAATTATCCCTCCCCAAACTGTCCTTTGTTTTGGTGGTGTCACAATCATCTTTCCATTTACTCATGTTCCCAAACTTGGAATTATCCATTATCTATTACCCTTCTCTCTCTCTGTCTCTATCTGTCTGTCTCTGTCTGTCTCTGTCTCTGTCTCTGTCTGTCTCTGTCTCTGTCTCTCTCTCTCTCTCTCTCTCTCTCTTTCTTTTTCTATCCTCTCTCCTCTTCCCTTCTCTTCTCTTCTCTTCTCTTCTCTTCTCTTCTCTTCTCTTCTCTTCTCTAATCTTCTGTTCTCTTCTCTTCCCTTCCCTTCCCTTCCCTTCTCTTCTCTCTCTTTCTCTATCTGTCTGTCTGTCTCTCCCCACTCTCCTCTCTCCTCTTTTCTATATGTCTCTATGTATGTCTCTGTGTGTCTCTATCTGTTTCTCTCTCTTCTCTTTTTTCTGTCCCTCTTCCCTCTTCTCCTCACTTCTCTTCTCTTCTCTTCTCTTCTCTTCTCTTCTCTTCTCTTCTCTTCTCTTCTCTTCTCTTCTGTCTCTCTCTGTCTCTGTCTGTCTCTCTCTGTCTGTATCTCTCTCCGTGTGTCTTTCTCTCTTTCTGTCTCTGTCTTTCTCTCTGTGTCTCTGTCATTCTCTCTCTGCCTCTGTCTCTCTCTCTCTGTCTCTCTTCACTCATACAGCTATCATTATAGTTCAGGCATGGCATATTGTATTAGCCTAGTTCCCAGTTCTTTTTCCTCTCCAATACATCTTAGTTTTCCATTTAAAGGACATGTCTGGCCACAGCCCTCCTTTGGTCATGAATCTTCAATATTTCCTTATTCAATACTCCCTATTCTTCTGTGATAAAACACAAACTCCTCACCTTAGCATTCAAGGCTCTCCACAATCTGCTTCCCACATCACCTTCCCAGCTTTGCTCTACCTTGATGCCTTCATGCTCTCTGCTATGCAGTCGTGTTATGCTTTTTTATGCTTCCTGAATGTGGCAATCTCCCTCTACCTCCCTGGCTTTGAACTGCGGTTCCCCTGTGCCCAGAACACACTCTCCACTTGCTTTAGCCTTTTGGATTTCATATCCTTCTCTAAGACTTAGAGCAGGTACCCTCTCCTCAGGAAAGCCTCCCATGATGCACCAAAAGGTTAGTTTTCCTTCTCCTCCTCAATTTACCTTGAACCTAGGCATGTCTGCTGTACCAATTCTGTCCCCAGCCGCCCCCCCCCCCCCAAGGAAGTCAAGCCTGTAAAAACAGGCTCCTCCTGATTCATCTGTGTCCAGACCCTGTGCCTTGCAGGGCAGATGCTTAATAAATACTTCCTGTTGGTTGAATCGAAAGTTCTTTAAATGTATTTGCTTTTTTTCTCCCCACAGTGAAGTCCCAAGATCCACAGTGAGTGACCATAACACAGCCTGGGAGGTTGGCTGAGCACTTGGAATTGGCATCTCATAGAAGAGCCTCAGCCCAACCCTGTGAGCTGAGTGCTGCACTTACTATCCCCATTTTACAGATGACAAAAATAAGACCAAGATAGCCCTAGGGACTCACTCAGAGTCCCATAGCTAGTAAGTACCCGAGGCAGGACTAAAACCAGGTCCTCCTGGCTCCCCGACCAGCCCTCCACTCTCTGCTTCTCTGCCACTTAGCATAATTGGGCCCATTTAAGAATCATAGAATGAGACCACAGCTTTGCTCCTCAGCGGCTTGCTGGGAATGGACTGGTGCCCAGTCAACGCTGGCCAAAAAACTAGCTTGCTGAATCGAATTGAATCAGTTGCCTTAGAGATCTTCTGGGATAGGGGTTCTTAGCCTGGGGTCCGTGGACTGAGTTCAGTGCATAGATTTCATCTGGGGGTGGGGTGAGGGTGGGGGTGAGGTGTTGATCTACATGGCTGAGAAAAAGCAAACCAGCCAAATCTTTATTTCACTAACGTTGAACTGAAGGTTAGCATTCCCTTCAATTATGAATATGGACAACACAGCAGTTCCTAAGCTTCACCAGCCAGCCCAAGGGGGCCATGGCACAAAAAGGCCACGGGCCTCTGATCTGCTCCAGTCCCCTCATTTTATAGGTGGGAAAGGGAGGCCCAGAGAGGCCCGGCAGATTGCCCAAGGCCACAAAGCCTGAGAGTGAGCAAACTGAGATTAGAAGCCTAGGCTCCTGCCTCCCAGTTCAGTGATTTTTTCCAACACACAGGTGGGAAAAAATCATATTAGTTTGGGGAGAGTATCTTTTTCTAACATCAGGAAATAATCGGAGTGAAAACTTGGATGATCCAAGCTAGTCTTTCCTTACTTGTGTTACACCAAGCTAGTTTAGCTCTGAGCAGCTAAAAATGAGAGAAAGATCTGGCCTTGAGTCCAGAAGACATACTGTAGGCTCCCAATTCTGTGCACTTTCCCACAAAAACAAAAACGCCAGCCTCGTGTTGGCTACAGAAGATTCCAGGAGCCCTGAGATGCTTAAGATGCACAGCTCGGGGAGGCCACTGAACAAAGGCATGGTTGCAGAGGACCAATCACCCCACACATGAAGCGCTTCTGGGAGGTGGCAATCACTTTTCTCTGCCCCGTTTGCCTGCATCTCTTGGTCCCCAAGACAGGATTCAGCCACCAGCTCTTTAGAGCCGGGACGGAGGAAGCCTGTGGAGCTGGCACCACTCAGAGTCCTGGCTTTGGAGCATGACAGGCCTAGGCAGTCTCAGGAAATGGGTGTCTGGGTGTGTTACTAGGTGCAGCTGCTTCTAGAGAAGGAGATCAAAGAGTGAGCATGGGGTTTGAATAGGAAAGGGAAAAATGGAAGAAGAGGGTATTGAGGACCTGGGTTCAAATCCTACCTCTGAAACCTGCTACTTGCACAACCTTGGACAAGCCAGTTAAAATCTCTGACCTTGGTTATCCTCTTCTATAAAATGAGAAGACTGGACTAGAGCCTCTCGGCTTGTCTTAGATGGCTATTAAGCTACTAATCCAGACTCCTAAACCCAAAATCTGTCAGAAACACACCTCACAGCTGAGAAAGTATCAGAGTGCTCCATAGAGGACAGCATGGGTGAAGGTGTCCTGGCTGACCCACTCCCCATCAGGTATCATGTTTATTTGATATGACTCCCAGATCTCCATATCCGACTCTCTCTGGAGCTTGGCCATGCTGGACAGCTCCATGTTCATGTCCCAGAGGCATCTCAAGCTCAACACATCCAGAACAACTCCTTACCTTTATTCCTCCTTCCATCCCTCCCTTTAACATCCCTCTTCCTGCTTGAGGCCACCATCATCCTTTAGGCCACCAGGTTCACAGGCTTGTCATCCTCAAGTCCTCACTCTCACTCCTCTAATATCCAATCATTTGCCAGTTTAAGACTCCAATGCCTGCCTTTCCCATCTGCCTCTGGCCACTTCCATTTTTTCACACTTGGCACCCTTACCCACAATGCCCTGTTTCCTCCATTTTCCTTGGTGAGATCTCTAGCTCCCTTCAGTGCTTACTTTCCATAGGAAGCTCTTCCAGATCCCACTTATAAGAATAGACTGCTGACCCAGAAATCTTCACTCTACTCAAGGGAGTAGAGAAGAATAAGTAAACAGCTAGTCATATGGTTAAGCTTTGATAGTGTCTTTTCTAAGATAATAAGAGACAACATTTGTTAAACATCTCTTATCTGAGCCAGGCCCTTTACTTAGCTCTTTACAATTATTATCTCACATGGTCCTCCCAACAACCCTGGGAGGTAGGTGCTATCATGACCCCATTTTACAGATCAGGAAACTGAAGCAAACAGAGGTGAGGTGACTTCCTCATGGTCACACACCTAGTAAGTGTCTGAAATCAAATTTGAACTCACGTCTTCCTAACTCCAGGCCTGGTGCTCTATCCCTTGACTCAAAATTTGCCTCACTCATCTCCATCCAAACCTGTTGAAGCCCTTGGAGGACAAATATGTGCCGATTGATGACCTGTCTTGTACCTACCTTTTGGTCATTTTTTCCATAGGTGGCAGCATCCCAGAGACCACATAGGCAACAGAGGCCATGGAGACCAATGCCAGCCATTTGGGGCAGGTGGGCACTGTTTGGTGACTTTCAATTGTTGTATGCCATCCCACCCTGGTCTGCCAGGGGCCTGCTGGTAAAGCCCATGTGAGATGCTACTTGCCATGTACCTCACTCCTGTTACATGGGGAAACTGATTGGTGTGTTTCTGCAGCCATGCTACTTAACAACAGAAGCCTTACCCCTGTTTTCATCCCCAGCTTGTCTTAACCTAGGAAATCAATCCAAAGGGCATCTGTCCATTTGCCACTGGATTTCCCCTGTGGTAGATATGCTTCTATGTTTCTCAGAGATCAGCAGGTCTGGAGCCTGGGGCTGATTGCACAGAGAACTAGCACACACTACTCTTTATATCCTATTGAACATTACGGGACCCAGACTCTGTCATCCAGTGTGAGTGTGAGACGTTCTAACTCCAGGCCACCTGTAAATTGGGTTTGTATATTTCCTATGCTTTCATCTAGGACATGAGTAAAATATTGATTGGCATGGGGCCAAGGACAGATACCTGTGGCGTGCTATTACACTCCTCCAGGGGCATATCAGCCCATTAAGGCTTGTTTCTTAAGTCTGGTCACTCAGCAAGATCCATATTGACCTAATTGTCCTGTAATCTACCACATCTCTTTATGTTGTCAAATGTAAATCCAAGTCTCCCTCCAGAACTTCTGACCTCTCTCCCTACATGGGAGTTTGAAACTCCTTCCCTTGGATGCATTCTTCACTCATTCTGAAGCACATGTCTTACAAGGTTGTTATGAGAATCAACAAAGATAATATTTGTAAAGCACTTAGCATGGTGCTGGCACATCCACACACCCATCCAGCCATGCAGCCATCCATCCAACCATCCACCCATTCATCCATCCACCCATCCACCTATCCACACATCCATCCATCCATCCTTCCATCCATCTGTCCATCCATCCACCCATCCATCCATCCATCCATCCATCCATATACCCATCCACCCATCCATTTGTAGAAATCTCAGATCCTTCTCATATTCATACCTCTAACTCTCCCAGGGGCTGGTCCTGGTATGTATGACGTGGGACCAGGGGGCAGCTTGGGAGTGCAATCTTTTCTCTGCTTAATTGTTAATTTATTCATCAAATATTTAATGATCACCTACCATGTGTAAGGGGAACCAAGTCAGGCTCTGGAAGGTAGGATGCTAAAGGAGACAGGACAGCTTCTACTCTTGAGGATTTTATACTGTGGCAAGCCAGTTAGAAGATGCATCAGAGACAAATATGAGGCAGGGTATGATTAAACAGGCTGTGTGGCGCAGTGGAAGGAGTACTGGGTATCCAGTGGACATCTCAAACTCAATATGTCCAAAACAAGACTCACCATCTTTCCCCCTAAGCCTTCCCTCCTTCTACCTTCCCTATCACTAGAGAGGGCAGCACTGTCCTCCCAGGCCCTCACAACCAAAGAGTCATCCTGGATTCCTCAAGTCTTTCTTACCCCCATATCCAACATGGTACCAAGGCCTGGTGACTTCACCTCGGCAACATTTCCTGAATATGCTCCCTTTCTCCTCTGACACTGTCCCCACCCTAGTGCAGGCCCCATCACTTCATGCCTGGACTATTACAATAGCTGCTGAAAGGCCTGCATGCCCCAAGTCTCTCTCCTTCCAATCCATCCTCCATTCACCCACCAGTAACTTTCCTAAAGCACAAAGCTGACCATGTAACATCCCCTGACCCTCACTCAATAAATTCCAGTGGTTCCCTATCACCCCGAGGATGAAAGAAAAAATCCTCTTATTTGGTGTTCAAAGCCCTTTATAACCTAGCCCCCTGTGCCTTTTCAGCCTTCTTACACCTCATGCCCCACAACATACCATGTAATCTAGAGACCCTGGCCTCCTGGTCGTTCCACAAGGAAGACCCTCCATTGCTCGGCTCTGAGCATTCTCTCTGTCTTCTTCCACACCTGAAATGCTCTTTTTCCTCATCTGCACCACCTGGATCCTCCAGGTCTTAGGAAAATCCCACCTTCTACCAAAAGCCTTTCCTGATCCCTCCTAATTCAGGTGCTTTTCTCTGCTGATTTTTTTTTCCAATTTAGTCGATCTATAGCTTGGTTTTTGCTCATTGTATCATCATGGATATGATACCTAATCATAATATTTGCTCATTGTCACCCACCTTAGATTGTGGGCTCCTTTTGCCTTTTTTTTCATCTCCATCACTTAATATGGTACCTGGCACATAGCAGCCTCTTAAAGCTTTATTGAGTGGCTGGCTCTGGAGGATGTGGGATTAAATCTCCCCCTAATCTTTGGTGACTCTGGGCAAATCTCTTAGCCTCCTAGGCTTTGTGTCTCTTACTTGTAAAATGGAGGGTGGGATTGGGCAAGATCATCCCTAAATTCACCCCACCTCTGCCACTGAATACCCATAAGACACTGGGCAAGTCTTAGCATTTCCTTGGGCCCCAGGGTCCTTATCTGGAAGTTGAAGGGGCTGGGCTAGCTGGCCTTTGAGGACCCTATTTACTCTAAGTCTAGGATCCTAAGGGACCTGGGAAGGCCATGAGGTGCCCAGGAAGGGAATGGTGCATCTAGGGGTCCAGATGCAGTCACAGCCAGTATTTCACCTTGTACACATCTGTGGGCTTTGCTTGTATCATTGTAGTGCTGACAGCAACTGAGGCAGGATTTGAACTCAGAATGGAGGTTGCCCGCCATCCAATAGGACAAGCTGCCTCCCTCTTCATAGTTTCCTACTGGCGAAACAGAAAACATGTCTGCTCTATTCAATGTCTATCTTTTGGTCTCCACTTACAATTCTGGCTGGTAGGTTCCAATTTTCCAAGTATCAGATCTGAGGCCTACTGCCCTTAGGAGCAGGCATTGCAGAAGCACAACCAGCATTGGGCTCTGCTCTTCAACTCTCATGCCTTAGCTGAGGTGGAATCTAGAACATATGTGACAACTGGGAGCTGTGCTTGGGAGCCGAGCAGAGGGAGGCAAGGTCAACCCTTGGAGCTCACCTGCCTGTCAGGCCCCAGGGGGTCCTGGTGCCTCAGCACATGGGGAGCACATCGCTGAGTGGTACAGGAGAACCAGCCATTTCCCTGGAACACTGGAGAACAGGTCTGAGAAAGAGCTTTGATCTTGGCTCCAAATACTGCCTCTGCTGGTCACTTCTTATGTGATCCCAGATGAGGGTCTCAGCTTCCTCCCCTACCAGATGATGGGGTCACAGTAGATCACTTCCAATGCTCCAAGCATGTCTGACTCTACAGGACTGCCACATCAGGATTCCAGTGACCTGTGTCCAAGAGCTCACACCAGACAGTTTGAGGGATGTCCGGTGGGCAGGCAGGCCCACAGGAAGGCAGGGATATAGGTACCAGCACCTTGGAAGAAGCCTATCTCCCTACTTCTGCTCTCCATGATGGGCTACAGGCCAGAGGGCTCAGTCCTTCTTTGTGTTTATCTTCCAGAAAAATAAGAAACAGAAAATTTCCTCAGGGCTGGGGTTCCTTGGGGTCTGGGCATCTGGGCACTGTCCCTCCACCCCCATGCCTGCCCCCCCCGCCATCACCATCCACATGTCTAGACTCTTCCTCAAGCAGGAAAAGGAGAATGTTTGCCTGCTGTAACAGCTCATAAAACAGGGAGAGATTCAGCGGAAATTCCTCCTCAATCCTTCCCAATATTAGTTTTGGGGTATTTCATTTGAATTCTTTTTTCCATTTTTTGCCTGAGGTTTCACACACACTCACACACACAAACTCTCTGTCTCTCTCTCTGTCTCTCTCTCTGTCTCTCTCTCTGTCTCTCTCTCTCTCTCTCTCTCTCACTCACACACACACTCACACATAGAATTATTCCAATAAAGAGCAGGCCAGAAGGCTTGGCCAGACAGTGTTGAGGTGGTGAACAGATGATGAAGACTCTCCTCATAGATCCTCTCTGGACCTCATCTTCCTGGATGAAACTGGAAGACCTCCCCACCCCCATTATGTAAAGGAAACCAAACTATAGGATAGGATGCTCTGAAAGGGAACAGGCCTGGGGTGGGGAGGGGAGGGGGAAGTGCAGAGGTAGATATGGGAGGGGGGATTCAAGGAGATAAGTTACCCTGGAAGACCAGCATCTCTGGGGGCAGAGGCAAGGCTGGAGGGCTACCAGAAAAGCAAGTGACTTCCAGGTTCATTACTAGCTGGGGAGATTTAGGCTGGCTTAGGGGATGTGTAGCTCAGCTTCTCTGACCTTGGCCATGAGTGCTTGGCCTAGTGTGGATTCTAAAGCCCTGGGAGCTCAGTGACAGACCTTGGCTTTAACTCACACCCTGTTGGAAGATAATTGGGTCCTCTTTGGAGGTAGCAGACAGTAGTGCGTAGGGGGAAGTGGGAAAGGGGGAATGAGCCCACTGCTTATTGTACTCAGGTAGGTCATGGGTGAGAACCCAAGGTCATTTGTATTCCTGGGAAATGTAAAGGACATTGTCACAGGGACACCTTGTCCTTATTAATTCTAGACATTGTATGCAACATAGCATCACACAAAACGGAGAAAAAGAAAGCATGAAAATGGGAGCATTGCTTATGTGACGTGGTGAAAAGAGCATTGGCTCTGAAGTCAGATGACCTTGGTTCAGATCCTGTCTCCTGGGATTGCTGCTTGGGTGACCATGGCTCTATCCATTCACCTCCCTTGATTTCATTTGCTTTTTGTTGAAATGATCACACTAGAGGGCGGCTGAGATTCCTTCCAGCTCTAAACCTATGGTTCTGTGGAAGGACAATAGGGAAAGCATTGTCAGAGAAGGCAGGCCAAAGTCATCCCAAGGGAACATGGTGCCAAAGTCACATCTGCCCTCAAGATAGCAATGGGCATCTTGGCCTCTGTTCATCAACCATATTCTCTTTCCAAGCCATGGCTAATACACACAAGCTGGGATCACATGGCTGTTTCTAGATAATCACAGGGATTTATAAGGTCAGAACCTTTGCAAACCCTACTCCTCCACCCATGCCCTTTTAAAAAGGATGCTATTCTCTTTCCAGGTAACAAGGGGAAAGGAGGGAGAAAAACAGGCAGGCTTCTATGACCGTACTCTCTCCTTGGTCTCTTCCTAGCCCTCCAGGAAGCCATCATCAGTGTCCTTTGTTGAATCACCATCTGTTCCCTGCTCTTCCTCTGTGACTGTACCTCCAAAAGGCCCTCAACTTTTCCTTCACTCCACACTCTAACTCTTGCGAATTTCATCAGTTCCTATGATTCAGCTGCCATCTCAATGGACATGACCATCTCCCATATCTATGTACTTAACACTCATCTCTCTGAGGTCCCATTGTTCATAGCTGACAGGCTACTGGACACCTCCAGTCAGGCTCCCATTAGTGTATTGAGTGTAAGGTACCACCAACAGAATTCAACAGCTTCTTTCAGAAGCCCCCTCCTCCAGATTGTTCTCTTGTTGTCAAGGGCACAACCATCTATCCTTCTGCACAATTTCCAGTCATCCTTGACTCTTCCTTACCCATCATTTACTAAGCACCCCTACTATGTACCTACTTATCACTATGCTGAACGTTGACTCTTCCTTACCCCCCATTTACTAAGCACCCTTAATATGTACCTACTTACCACTATGCTGAACATTGACTATTCCTTACCCATCATTTACTAAGCACCCCTACTACGTACCTACTTACCACTATGTTTAGCATTTTACATATCTCATTTGATCCTCCCACCAACCCTGCAAGGTAGGTGCTGGTATTATCCCTACTTTACAGATGAGGAAACTGAGGCAGACAGAAGTTTGGTGACTAGCCCAAGTCCACACAGCTAGTAAATATCTGAGGCCAAATTTGAACTCAAGTCTTTCTGACTTCAGTCCATTGATCCACTTCGATGCCTGGTTGCCAATTGATTGCCAAAATCTGCCCATTCTTCCTCTACCACAACTCTTACACCTATCCCCTTCCCTCCTTTCACCCTACCCATTCACCTAGGGCAGTGCCCTATAACCCATCACCAAAGTCTCCTGTTTGTTCTTTCTGCCTCCTGTTCCTCTCCCCTACTCCAATCCATCCTTCCACAGCTGCCAAATCATCTTACTAAAACACAAGGCTGAGCATGTTATAAAATCCGCTGCTTAAAATGCTTCTGGGTCACCCTATTCCTTCACCCCAGCTTGGTATTTCAAGCCCTCCGCAATCCAGGAAGAGTTCAATTCCACCTCTTCAGATAGTCTATATCAGGACTGTCCAACCGTAGGTTTTTATTGAAACAACAGACAGTACATTTTGATTTACCATTTTAGGGAGAGTTCTGCTATAGCACAGCTTCACTTGCTAAAGCATTTATGTAAATTTCTATGCTTGTAGGTGGGCCACATAAATCACACTGCCAGCAGCATGCAGCCCGTGGGCTGCATTTTGGATAGCCCTGGTCTAGATTATCCCCTTTATGACTCTACATTCCAGGAAAACTGAGACACTTACGGCTCCTGAACCCACTAGAATATAAACTCCTTGAAGGCAATGAATACTTCGTTTCTCTTTTTATCCCCAGTATCTAGGACAGTGGTTGGTATGCAGTGGGTTCTTAATGTTTGCTGAGAGGAATTGAAAAGCCAGGTCCGTGCTCTTGACTTGTTGGAAATGAGGAGACTAAGAAGTGAAGGGAAAGTGACAGATAACAGCTGAGAGCGAGGAAGCCCTGCTCCCCATCTCAGCCTGACTGGCTGGCTACTAGCCTGGAGCAGGAAGAGTGAGAGTGGTCCACCTGCCTGCCACTGGATGCCTGCTATCATACTCAGCACAGAGCAGACAGGAGATATCCAACTCCCCTAAAATGCCCTTGTGGGCCTTGGCTGGCCCTTCTAGGTGCTGCCCGTGGGGCAGTTTGCTGCCAATGAATAGGCCTTGATCATAACCACCAGGACTGACTAAGTACGAATGAGCTACCAGCAAGTCTCAACAGCCCTGAACCGGGGCAATCCCCTGTGGCAACCAGAGCCCAGGAGGAGGATTCCCTTTGATGTCTGCATCCTCTTAAACTTGACCCCCCCAGGACAGACCTGGGGCAGGAACTCCTCAGAACTCTGGTTCCACTGGCAAATTGCAGAGCTTGGCCTCTTTGACTACAGAGAGTTAAACCCTTCAGAGAGGAGAGGTCCACTCCTTCCTCCCCGGAAGGATCAGGCGGAGAGGTAATTATAAATGATTGATAACCCTATTTACATTTTTATTGAGCTATAATTAAACAGAGTGTACCATTCATCCCCATTATCCCTGCAAAGTGTCCGCAGAAGGATTCCTTGCAAAGGAACTCAGAAATAATGGACCTGAGTCTCATCCCTTATGGACCCTGGGAACTTCTATGGTCTGCGAAGAGGGGAGATGGACTCACAACACTCTGAAAGGTCCTCATTCAGGACAGTTTGGGACATCTGGGCCCATGCAAGGCCTGGGGCATTCACAGTCACAAAGCCATGAAACAATACGATGCCTGAACCAGGAAAGTCGGGGAGGCTTGCCCTGCCAGTGCACAGACACAGGGAGTGGGGGGACATTTGGGCAAGTGCCCACATTGTGGAACGAACAAGCAGCTCATCAAACATCAAGCAATTATTAAGCACCTACTTTGTACCAGGCATCATGCTAAGGTCTGGAAAGACAAAGGCAAAAATGCAAGGCATGCACATTCCGTAGACTCGGGATCGCGGCACAGACCAATGACCCCCAAAGAGTGCCCCATGACCTGGGCGCCTGAGGGCCTCATCAGACGTTCAGTAGGAATTCCAGTGCTGGGGGAGCTGGAACAGGAATCAGACTCCAGAGGCATTGTGAATGAAGACTCCATGGGACTGAGCTCAATTACAGTGTGGATTTACTAGATGGTTATTGGTTCGCTGCTCCATCAAGAGAATGATGAGATGTGCGAGCCCGTTCTCTCTCCCTTTAAGGAGGGTCCCCATGCCAATCATCTCTTCATTTTCCACGAGGCTCAGCTCCTCAGGACTTCTCCACTGTGGCCAAACTCTTGCTGGAAGCCTGGAAGATCGCTTCAGCCCTCAAATGGTCAAAGTACCCCCTGTCCCTGAGACCCTTCCCTCTGATTGGATGAGTCCTCCCAGAATCTCCAGTTATGGAGAGTGTCCAGGCCCACCATATCTCCATTTTCCATCCATTTCCCATCAGGCTGCACTCTGGACTTCTCTTGTATGACTCCTTTTCAGTTCCCTTTTATGTGCTGTGTTCCCCGTTAGAATGGAAGCTCCTTGAGGGCAAGGACTGCCTATTTTTTTTGCTTGTATTTAGCACAGTGCCTGGTACATAATAAGTGCTTAATAAAATAAAGCTCACTGGGTAAGTCGACTTCCACAGACCCAGAGAATCCTCCATGACGTCCCTTTCCTGAGTCTAAGTGACACTCCTACACCTCTTGGTTCCATGTTTAGTAGCATACAAATGGGATAATGGGCAAAACCAGAATGAACTATATGTATGGCTTTGTAAAGACCAAGTCTTGGCTTAGTATCCAGTATCTGCATTGAACAGAGTAGCCACAAACATGAAAACCTTGGAGCATGATGTGGGAATTATCTCAGTGATCAGTTTGGAAATCTGGCAACTTTTGAGTTATCTGTTGGGCAGGTAATTGTTTCTTCATGTTATACCGCACCCCCCCCCTCCATTTTCTAACTAACTGGAAAGAAGTGAGACTAATGGTCAACAAAATAATAGCAGCAGCACATTTATGGTGTGGTTAACCAAAAGACGGCTGAACTCAACAGAATCACTGTAAGAAGAGAGAATGGTTACAGGAAACAATGTAGGAGCCAGGAAGACTCCAGATCTCCTTGCCCAAACCACAGAAAGAATCAGGAGGGTGGCTCAGACTCCCCTAGCGTTTCTCACCTGAGCTGGTGTGCATGCTGTAACGTGAACGGAACTTTCCTGGAATCACTGTGATTTACCTTTGAATAGTGCAGTGGATCAAGCCTGTGTTTGGAGTTGGAAACTCTGGCCTTCTCTCCTAGCTCCACTCCTCATTGCCTTGAGGAACTCACAGAATTTCAGAGTTGGAAAGGACCTCAGAGGCCACCTTATCCTTGGGCATCTGGTCAAGGACATACCTGATGAGAGGTCATCCACTGTCTGCTTTGCCTCCTCCAGCGAGGAGAGTGCGCCCCACCTGAGGCAGGTCAGTCCCCTCTCCGACAGCATGGAGAGGATGCTTGTCCACACATCAAGTCTCAATTTCTCTTTACAACTCCAACCCAAAGCTAGTGGTTCTACCCTCCAAGGCCAAGCTAAACAGGTCTAATCTTTCTTCCAGATGGCAACCCTTCAGTTAATGAAAGATTAGCACATCTCTCCTAAGTCTTCCCTTCTGCAGAGTAAACATTGCCACTTCCCACCAGTTTGTTTCACCTAATCTTCATCTGGCCCAGTCCCTGGTCCCATCACCATCATGCTTTACCTCTGGATGATATGTCCCTAATTTGTTTATATCCTTCCCATAATCCAGCATGGGGGTGGGGGCTGGGGAAAAGGACAGGTATGCGAGGTAGAGGAAGGACTCAGTCTTTGTCCTTTCCAGGACCTGCAGACAAGGGAGGACTGCAGGAAAGCAGCCAGCCCTTTGGGCTGTGCCCAAGTATCTTCCCTCAACAATGTTGGGGATGGGGCTCAAACCCTGCACCTACAGGACGTGGCATGGCTTGTGCACTGTGACATAGACTGCTTCTCCCAAGTCCTCTGGTGAACAGCGATGGCAGCACTGGAGATGTGGGTGGTGACTGGGTTAGAGAAGCAACCTTGGCTGGAATTCCTGACCAACTTGAACCTCTTGCGGCTGGAGGGCTATGTTTACCTATGCCCCTGCAGCTGGGCATGGGTGGTCCAGTGTCCACACTGACGGGCAGCAGCACTGGGGTTTGCCATGTCCAGAGAGTTCATCGGAGCCTGGGAGAGCCCCTGCATGGGAGGCAAAGCCAGGGTTCTGGGGAGGTTCATTTCTCAGTCTCAGAATGCCCCCTTGAGAAATGGAGATGATCACAGTCTCCATTCAATCCAAATCAATTCAATAAACATTTATTAGCCCTCTATTAAAGGTCAGGTCAAGTTGAGTCAAGTTACCAAGTCGTTGTTAAATACTTACTCGGTGCCAAGCATTATGCTGAGTGCTGGGGATCCTGATACAAGCAGCTATACAGTCCCGTCCTCACAGAGCTGGTGTTCTTAGGAGGAAAGACAACCCACTAAAGGAAATGGAAAAGGATATGGAGAGAGGTCCTCACCCAGGCACGTGGTGAAGAAAGATACCTGGAGAGGCAGGAGCAGAGAGAAATGAAGGAGTGAGCATGACAGACCTGGGCATGTTCCTTAGAATGGGGGCCCCAGGAGGAACTGACCAGAGAAAGGGGTCCCAGGGCTCAGTGATCTTACAGGGTGAGAAGGCTGGAGGGGCACAGTAGGGAAAGAGGTGAGCCCAGCCGTCACGGACTCTCCTAGGGGCTGAGACCACCCAGGTGGGTTTGACTGGGCTCCTCCTCTCAGGCAGCTGGAGGTCTAACGTGGGTGGGACAGGGTGAGGCTGGTAGAGCAGTGGAGAGCAAGGATGCAAATTCTTCTGACTAGAAGAGGGAGAGAAGTGACCAGGAGGGTCCCCCGATGTATATTCCAGCATCACTGGGAGGTCGAATGACATAATGTTGAGCAAAGTCCTTTGTAGCTCTTAGGGCCCTAGATGAACCCAAGGAAATGATAATGGAGGGAAGAGGAGGACATGTTCTATCCATTACACCCAGCAGAGCGGAAGGAGGGGCATGAAGGCCAAAGGCAGGAAAAGCTGCCCAGACTCGAGGCCAGTGGTTGGGGAATTAGTAACTGACTCCAGGGACTCATGGTCATCCATCTCAGTTGCCACTGGCTGCCTGAGGTTGCCTCATTGTTACTCTTTGGAATGGGGAAACCTGGTTCTAGATCATCACAGGAGGACCCTGGAGCTTCTGCACCATTGACCCTGATCTGGCTCCAGTGATGTCTGGGTCACTGTTAGCAGTCTGCCCCACTGAGAGTGCCCAGCCTCACTTAGGGAAGGCTCTTTTCCCAGCATGCCCAGCTCACCAGCCCTTTGGCCAGGGGCAGCCAAGGGATCTGAGAAGAATTCAACTTGGTCCGTCAGGGACATGAACCTGAAGTCTCGGGGTCAGCCACTCTCTGCCAAGCTGTGCTTTTCCAAATGTGCCCTACTTTGACTCTTAAAATAATCCCAAGTCTTCTGGCCCACAGCTCATGTCAAACAAAGCTGTCAGCAGCTTCCTGGTGTGTCCCTGGAGACTCGGATTAAATCACAGTGTCCTGCTTCTCCGGTCACCCCATCATCTCCAGGGGCTTTTTCTGGAAGCCATGACCTTGGGGGAACCTCCCCTGGGTCTTCTCCACTCTCCTCCCCCTCCCTCCACCAAAACCATTGCTCAGATTTCTGCTCCTGCAAGTTGGGAGCTTGCCCCCAGGGAGGCAGGTTCTGGAAAATCCTCACATTTAGAACAATTTTCCATGTTGTGGCTTGAGCTGCTCTTCCACAGAGGTGAGGTGATCCAGGGTGGGACAGTCTTGGGTTTGCAGCCTGGCTCTGCTGCTCCTGGTGATTTGAGGGAGTCAGGCAAGCCAGTAACCTTTCCAAGCTTTAGTCTGTCCCACTGAACAGGGGGCTGTTAAAAGCTGTGCTCCCGGCCCTCTGGCTTGTTCTGAGACAGAAGATGCTGTCTCTAAAGTGCCTTGTGAACGCAATGTGCCCTGTGGGTGTCTGCTGGGAGGAAGCTGGCTTCTTTCTCTAGCCAGGCTAGTTCTCTCCTCTCTGGGAAGCTAAGCAGAGCTGACTGACCCTCAGGAAGGCCTCAAGGCTGATCCCCAGTTTTGCCCTGACCCTGAGGATTGTGCTATGACATTAGACCAACCAGAGGGAGTAGGATTATGGGGTCATAGACTGATGGCAGAAAAGAACTTCAGATGTCTCTGAGCCAACTCCCTATTTTACAGATAAGCTGCCTGAGGCCTAGAGAAAGTGACTTGCCAAGGGCCACACAAGCAGTGAGTAGAGAGCTAGAATTCTAATCCTACCCTCTGGTACCCAGTTGGAAGCTCTTTCCCCTATGACCCCAGGGATTGTTTGGCCAGGAGATGACATTGTCAAAGAGGACCCTGAAGCTGTCCTCAAGTACTTGAAGAGCAGGAATAAACAAATCAGAGGGGTTAGATTTGTTCAGGTTGGCCCCTGAGGGCAGAATGAGGCTTGATGGGTGGAAGTTAGAGAGAAACAGATTTCAGCTTGAGTTCTGATGGATCAGAGCTGCCCCAAAGTGTGAGCAGGGCCTCAGGAGGGATTGAGCTCCCTGTGGCTGGGAAGTTTCCCCCAGAGGATCTATGGCTGCTAGTACAGAGGCTGGGGAGGGGCTCCTGTGTAAGCTGGAGTGGATGTCCTCTGAGGCCTCTTCCCAGCAGGAAACTCTGGGATTCTAAAGCAGGGATAAGCCTGCTTCCTTGCAGTCCATGTCTATGAAGTGCTTTGAGATCCTCTGATAAAGGTGTTGTGGGAGCATTAAGTATGATCATTTCTGTGGACAAGAAAAATAATTGCTTGTGACTTCCTCTAATTCACCCAAATGGGGGGGGGGTGCTGTAATTACCTGGTTTGCCTGGTGGCTCTGAGCCAGGAAGGGAGCTCCAGGCAGCTCAGGAGCCTCACATTCATGCCATGTTCCCCGAGCACTCCTTGGAGAATGCATGCGCATGCACATGTGTGCGTGTGGTCATTGTGCAAGTGCTGCGTGTGTTGTGCATTGTGCATGTGCGTGCATGCGTGTGTGTGCGCGCGCGCGCGCGTACATGCGCCTACAGTGGGGTCCTGGATGGGGCAGGCAGCTGGCTCAGGATGGAAGAGCAGAGCTGGGCGATCTCCCCCAGATTTCAGGCACTGGCTGGCTTACCAAACCCTTGGGCCAGGTGTCTCTTGATCATGCAGCATATGGAGGTCAGAGCTCCAGAAAGGTGATCTGAGGGAGGAGGGAGGCATGCTCCTGTGAATGGACATTGAGGGAGAAGACAGGAAGACAGACCCAGAGCCGGGGCTGGAGTTGTAGGGGCATCTTCTAAAGAAGGAAATGAATCCGGAGCCTCCCTCCCTCCTCTTCTTTCTAAGGACTTAGTGAATTTAAAAACTTGCAGAAGTTCACCTGGGCCTCAGTTTCCTCATCTGTAAAAATGAAGGATCATATTAAATGGTCTCTAGGATCTGACATTCTATGGGCTCACAGAATTTAGATCTAGAAGGAATTCTCTTTTTTGACAGTTTGGGAAACTGAGGTCCAGAGAGATGAACTGATTTCCCTGGGAAACTAGTAAAGCAAGGATTTGAACCCAAGTATACTAGGTGGGCAGCTGGGGGCACCATAATGTGTAGAAGGCCAGGCCTGGAGTCAAGAAGACTCATCTCCCTGAGTTCAAATCCAACCTCAGATACTTACTGGCTGTGAGACCCTGGTCAAGTCACCTAACCGGGTTTCCTCAATTGTAAAATGAGTAGGAGGGAATGGCGAAACCCTCATATCAGTAATTAAAGTGGGACTTTCTTTGACTGTTCTCTCTTTTAGCACTTATTTAATCAAGGGCCCTTAAAGAGTCTGGCCTTTGTTTCTTTGATTGGATCAGGTGTCACTGACTTGTACCTCGTGGTACTAGGGATTAACTTTCCCACGCCTAAATGGGATTTCTCACAGTCCTTTGTTTGGGCATTTCTCAGCACTGAGGCCAAGTGCCCTGAGGTCCTGAGACCTGCATATAAGGTCCTAGCTTGGTGTTTGGCTTTGGGGGGCTCTCACTCACTGGAAGAGTGTCGTGTGACTTGAAGAGACTCTGGGCAGCCATTAAGAGCCCCCAGATAGTAAACCCAGACGTTGGGACTTTGTTAAACCGTGGTAACTATGCACTGAGGTTTGAATCAGACAAGGTCTGTCTGCTGATGTTTGTGATTTGTTTGTGTTTGCTCTGAGGAACTATGTGTGTGTGTGTGTGTGTGTGTGTGTGTGTGTGTGTGTGTGTGTGTGTGTGATTGAAATAAGATTGTTAACCCCTTAACGTTACTTTCCTGAGTACAGCAGATCAAAGAACCTGTGCTGGCAGCTCTTGTTGCTGGTCCTGTTGGGTCTCACACCCCACAACAGCTGCTGCTAGCAAGGTTGTTGCAACACCACTCCAGTGTCTCTTCCAAGAAAACCCCAAGTGGAGTCACAGAGAGTCTGACACGACTGAACAACAGTGACAAACTAGACTTCTCGTTCCATCAATTGGGTGACAGCAAGCAGCAGTGAATAGTGTTGGTTTGGGATTAAGGAAACCGTGGGTTCAAGTTCTGCTTCTGCCACTAGATAGCTGACATCAGGCAAGCCCTTTCCTTTACCCCCATCCTCCTCCTATTAGCTGGACTGATGCTACCTGCAAAAGGGCCTTCCCCTGTAGAGTTATTAAAGTCTGACCTGTGATTTCACTAACACCAGAAACTCCCAGAGGGTGAAGCTCCCTTCACCAATACCAGTCGGTACCCTCTATGCTCTCCAAAGTTGCCTGGGCGTCCTGAGTTTCGGGAACCTGCCCCAGGGTCTCCCAGCCAGTACGGGGAGGAGGCATGGACACCAGCTTTCTACTCTCAATACAAGTCTGCTCCTCCGTAATAACAAGGGTATCCTGAGGCTCAAATAAAATGGCACACATAAAGCGGTTTGCAGACTTCAGGCAACACCCTGGACAGTGTGCTGGGGATCCAGGGACCAAACCCAAAGCAGGTCCTACTCTCCAGAAGCTCACACTCCACTGAGTGATGTACCGAAGGATGGCTCCAGGAATACTGGGGAGGAGAATGGAGGAGACGGCTCCAGGGTTAAGGCCTGAAGAAGCACAAAGTTCTCAGGGGCAGGGAAAAGGGAGAAACCATTGCAAGCCTGATGGGTGGCTTGTGTGGGTCAATGAGGTGGGAAACTGAATGCTGAGTTTAGGGATTAGCTAGAAATCTTGTTCTACCGGAAAATAGAGTCAGTGAATGGGAGGCCCCAAGTACCGGGCAGAAAAGTTGATGCCAATCCACTAGGCAAGAGGGAGCCATGGGAGACGCTTGAGCAGGGGAGCTGTCCCCTGCCTTACAAAGGGAATTTTGGCAGCTCTCTGGAGGCTTTTGTTTCCAGGGCCAGTTCTCTTGCCATCCAGAGGCCACGTAGGAGATACCACAGTACACAGAGAGCTGAGCCTGGAGTCAAGAAGACGGCAGTTCAAGGACAGCCTCAGACATTTACTGTCTGGGTGACCCTGGGTAGATCACTTAACCTGTCTGTGCTTCAGCTTTCTCATCTGTAAGATGGGGATCATAATGGATCTACCACCCAGGGTTGTCAGGCCGGTGAAATGAAATAGTATTTATAAAAAGCACTTAGCAGAGTGCCTGGCATACAGTAGGTGCCTAACAAATGTTGGTTCCATTCCCTTTCCCCTTGGCTGTCACATCATACTGGTGACTCCTAGAGAGATTTCAGCCCACTAAACTACCAGATTGTTCCAGGTGAATTGCTGTCCAACGAGGCCTAAAGCCAAATTAAAAACCTTCAGTTTGTCACTATTTAATTTGGTCTTATTCGTTTGAGCCCACTTTTCCAGCCCGTCAAGATCTTTTTGGTTCTGTCCTCTGGCACATCCTCCATCCCTCCTAGCTTTATATCATTAGCACATTTGGCCAGCGTGGCCACCTGGCCTTGATTCAAGTCACCCACAGAAACACACAGTATGGGGACAAATGCACGTCCCTGGGGCGTGGCACTGAAGAGCTGCTGCTGAGCTGTCACTGTTGTATTGATGATTCACCTTAGATGTGGCCATTCAACCATTTCTAAATCAATTCTATATCTAACCCTAACCCATCAGACTCATTGGAATATCTGGCTGGGATTTCTAACCCACTGGATCCCTGACCCTAACATGCTATGGCACCCCATTCAAACCCATAACATGCCCTCAGATCCTTAACCCTGACTCTACCATGCTCTCTAAGTCTTCTCCTTAACCATTTTATGATTTCATATACACACACATGCACACACACACACACACACACACACACACACACACTCACCCCTCTATCTTTTCCACAAAGATAACTTGAAAGCTCTGGCCAAAGGCTTAGCTAAAACTCCTGTAAAATCTCTCTCTAGTATTGCTCTGACACAGCTTGGTGTGATCCTTTCCTGGGCAAGCCAGACTGTCTCTTGGTAGTCAGTTTCTTTTCTCAATGTTCACTAATTATCTGTTTAATCACATGTTCTAGAATCTCACCAGGCTCTGAATGTGCCTTCCTCAGTTTGCAGATTCCACTTTCTTTCCTTTTTGTGTTGGTTGGGGTCATCGACAATTAGTAATGTTAGCAGTCAGCATTTCTATAGAACTTCCTATGCAGTAGGCACTGGGCTAAGTGCTTTACAATGAGAATCTCATTTGGTCCTCATGATAACCCTGGGAGGTAGTTGCTGTTCTTACAATTGGGGAAACTGAGGTAGACAGAGGTAAAGTAACTTGTTTTGAGTCAAACAGCTAGGAAGAGTTTGAGGCTGGATTTAAACTCAGGTCTTTCTCACTCCAGGTCCAGTGGATACACTACACCCCCTAGCTGCTCCCCACATTCACCCTTCTCCAGTCCTGAGACCCTTTGCCAGTTCTCCATGTCAAGTCAAATCAACAAGCATTTAGTAAGCTCTACTCTGCACCAGGCACTATCTTTATCTGTACATAAGGCTGGGGTTGATGGATAGTAACTAAATCAAGTTATGCCACCCCTTCTTAAAGTAAAAGATAAGATAGCGGAGCACTGAGTCACAGACTTTAGAGTAAGTGTGCCATCGTCCTTAGAACCCTGACCTAGGATCAGCCTGTCCATCCACCTGCCAGTTACCATTAGGTACAGATGCATCTGGGCTCAATGCCTTGGCCGCATTCCAGAGCAGCTAGCTGCTGGCTGCCTTCTTGTTTCCTTACTTACCTCAGGCGTGAACTTCCCATTCATCATTTCAGCTCCATCCTCTTCAGGCAAAAGGTTATTCTCATGCTCAGACCTTGGAGGCCATTAATTTTCCTCCCGGCCCCTTTTTTGGATTTTGTCTCGCATAAATTTCTGGTATTTCTGTAGTCTTCTATATTATAGCTAGTTGGTGCAGTGGACAGAGCCCTGAAACTGGAGTCAGGAAGACTGGAGGACAAAATAGGACTCAGATCCTTTCAAGCTGCATGACGCTGGACAAGTCACTTAACCTCTTTCTGCCTACTCCCTCATCTGCAGAAGGGGGGTAATAATAGCAGCTGCCCCCCAGGGGTTCAAATGAAATAGCAGTTGTCCAGTGCTTTTTGGCCTTTAATGTATCATATAGATCCTCACTATTATCACCGCTGGTCTCTCCTTTAACGTATTATATAAATCCTCACCGTTATTACCGCTGGTCTCTCCTTTAATGTATTATATAAATCCTCACCATTATCACCGCTGGTCTGTCCTTTTTCTGCTTTTCTCCGGCCATGTTTCCTATAACCCACGTCATCGAGCTTGGCAGATGTGCGTGGGCTGCTTGATCCTTCTTCCATCTCTTTTGGCTTAAAGACCTTTTGATAAGCTTTGAAAACCACAAGGGAAGTCCATTGAAAGCGGACCTTGTGCATGTCACTCCGTCCCTGGACGGGGGCTCCTCATTTCTTATTGGAAACCGTATTCTAGAAATTCAAATCCCAATCTTCCATGCCATTGTTTTAAGCAGCTGTTCATTTTCCAAATCCTCTTTTCTTTCCTGCATCCCTTGTCTTCACTGGGCACCCCATATGAAATCATGACCGTGTCCCTGGGTTCTTCAGTTTCTTTCCCAAGACTTAATCCTTGACAGTGTTTTCTAGGACTCTTCTGGCCACGTCATTTGTCTCCATATGGATGACCGGAAATGGGTAGCAATCACCAGCTAGGGCTGTTCTCTTGAAGCGTCTTGGATACATGCCCCGGGAGACATCGGGCCTCTCTCTTCTTCTTACCAGGTGGCCAACAGTTTATCTTTATCACGAGAAGACAGTGGTTTTCTCCTCATTTGAAGTGTTCCATGAGGAAGGGAGGGATCTCAATGACCTCTGAGGTTCTTTCTATCTTAGAGAGTTAATGAGATCACAGATTTAGAGGTGGAGGAGACCTTGAAAGTCATCAAATTCAACACTGTCAATTTACAGATGAGGAAACTGGGCCCTGAGAAGTAAGTCATTTGCCCAGGATCATACAGGTGGGGGGTGGCAGAGTCAGTTTTGGAACCCAAGCCTGTCTGGCTCCAAGTCCAGGATTCTCTCCACTTCTCCGCGGGTGTGCTTGCCCTCTCCCTCTCATGCTATCCCATTTCCAGTTTCTCTTGAGTGTTCTCTCCAAAGGCAGCTCCCAAAGGCACACTACGGCAGAGTCCTGACCCTCTCTTTCTGCCTCTGCCCAGCCCAGTAGCTCCCACCCCTCTCTAAGGCTGACTTCTAAAGGCACACTCGTCAGGAGGCACCATTCGATGTCTCTAATTCATCCGCCTGTCTGCTGTTCACCCTCCACCTCTCGCCAACACTTCTGTGAGTAACTGGGCTGTCGCTTCAGATGCAGCCTGCTTTCTTCCTGCCTCCTGGCTCTTGCAGGTTCATCAGAAGTACTCATTCAGAACATCTGGAGACCTGGGAGTAGCCCCTCCCCTGCCTCCTTTTTCCTCCCCATCCAGTCAGCGACCGTCTGTGTGCTCCCGTGACAGATCCCATTAGGGCTCCTGAAATGGACGCTCTAATGAGGGACTGAAGTTGAGAGTTTTCCCTCCAGGCTTTGGGATGTGTTTTACTCAGGACGTTTCATCTGCTACCACGGACCACTTTGAAATTTTGTCAAGCTCGGAGTGGCCGTTCAGGGAGACTGGAGAGAACTCACGCGCTTGCTGCTCCTTCATCCTGGCAGGCAGGGCTGGGGATCCTCTTGGCCCAGAGTAGGCAAGCCTTTCTTGTTCAGGCGCGAGCCTCGGGACCCCCAGGCAGCCCAGGCTATTCAGCCCCTTGCTTTTCTTCTTCCTGCCTCACTTTGCCCTGAATTTCCAGGAGCCTGGGCAGAAGAGGACAATGGTGCACTTTGAGACCCCTCGCCTAATTGAGAGGCTTCTGAGCATCTTCAGGTCGTCCTTGTTGAACTTACTGGTGCTGCCAGCTCTATCACATTGGCTGCCACGGTGGCTGCTGCACCTGGTGGGAGGACTGTTTTTAGAAGCCAGCTGGCCTTCCCATCCCCTGCTTCAGGGTCAGCAAGGTGGGGAGTCAGGATGCGGATAACAACACCTACTATTCCTCCTAAAGATTCTGGTGAGGAAAGTGTTTTATAAACCTCAGAGGGATACTTAAAGGGGAGCTATTGGGAGGAGGAGGAAGAGGAGGAGGTTTTGTTGATAGTGTGGGTAGCTTTTCTCTCCTCTCCCCTCCCCTCCTCCTCCCCTCCCCTCAACTCCCCTCTCCTCTCCCCTCTCCTCTCCCCTCATCTCCTCTGCCCTCATCTCCCCTGCCCTCCCCTCCTCCTCTCCTCCCCTCTCCCTTCCCCTCTCCCCTCCTCTCCCTTCTCCTCCTCTCACCTCTTCTCTCCTCTCATTTCCTTTTCTTTTGTCCACAGTACTTTTTTCTTTGAAAGGTCTATGCCTTTATTTTTATACCCACATACCCACTGAACCGTCCCATGTAACAAACAAAAATCATTAAATAAAATGGACAGAAAGCCATCTGACAGCATATACAACATTCTGCCCCCATAGACCCCCACCTCTCCACAGTGGGATGTATGTTCCAGCAGCTCTTCTCCAGAGCCAAGGATGGTCATTCCACATGGTTCAAGCGAGGCTTGCTTTTAGTGTTGTCCCTCACATCATGGTCTCCATGGTATACCTTGTCCTCCTAGGTATGGTCCTGTTAGGTTCTCAGCCCTTGTCTCAGTTTGTACCAGTCATGCCGACTTTCTCTGCAGTCATCTTGTTCACCATTTCTTAGATCACAGTTGTATTCCATTCCATTTGTAGGCCACAATTTGTTTGACTGTTGTCTCCTTTTCATAGGCTGCTGATGATTCTAATTTGGACAATGACCAAGTATGGGAACTGACGAGATCCCTTAGGGCCAAGATGCCATTCACAAAGATGTTGGAAGTAATCAGGTCATTTCCACCCCCTGACCTGGTACCAAGCTCCTTGCCTTCTCTGCCCCCACTGCCTCAGCTTCAGGACATCCTTCAGTGGAGGCCGATGCTCCACGGGGCCTCAGAGCAGAAGCTGTCCTCCAGGGGTTTACCTTTAGCCCAAGGTCAGCCTCAGGCCCCTTCTCTGCCTTCATCCAGGAGCTGCCTCTGGCTTGCATTGTTCTGGAGGCCTGAAATCCAGAAAGCCTTTGCAGAGTAACTGCTCTCTGAAACACAGACAGCAGCATTTTCTGTTTTTACAAGTTCCAAGTTCACCATCTGGCTGTTTGTAGAGTGAAAGCCCAAGATTACTGTCAGTATTAATTCAACTCAGGTGTCCTTGCCTTCCTTCTCTTTTGCCCTAGTTGCTTCTCACACAGCAAGCAGGCCTTCAAATGCATGGCCTTTGAAATGTGGGCTAGTACATCAATTCTCGCTGCTGGTGAGAGCTGCTGTCAGCCAGTGGGGGAGCTTGCCAGGGATCGAGGTGAACCTCCTCTAGTTCAGATGAGCTTCCTGAAGCTGAGAGGCTCCTACTTATTCAGAGCAGGAAATGAGAAGAAAATAGCTTTCCTTGCAAACTTTCTGGTACTTCCTGTTCCTAATCTATATGGAGCTGCCCCAGAAATAGTGCCTGGGATGTGAGCTCTCCTGGGCCCCAGGTAGATGAGTGAGGATAGAAATGCAGAAGAAGAGAACCAGTTTAGGCTAGCTGGTAAGGAAACTCCCTACCCTGGCCTTCCTTGCTCTCTCTTGCCTTGCCTTCCCTTCCCT
>NC_050581.1:200645973-200805973 GCF_011100635.1 Trichosurus vulpecula | reverse complement strand
AGACATTTTTCTATGGCTGCCCCATTGGAAAGAGATTAGACGTATTCCTCATGGTCCCAGAGGGCAGATCCAGGAACAAACATTGGATTACTTGTTTTTAGGGGAAAATAAGCAAAAACAAAACCAAAAAACCTTGTTATTCATTAGAGCTGTCCAAAAGTAGCATCTGCTGCTTCAAAAAATAAGGAATCCTCCTCCCCCACTAATCAAAGGCTGGCTGGTCCTTGTGAGATCATTAGAACAAGCATTCTTGCTCAGGTATGGGTGGGTCTAGGTGGCCATTAAGGTCCCTTCCTACTTTGACAATGATGATTCTAAGAGAGCTGATCTGCCTATGCATTATGGAACAGGTGGAGACATGGAGGAAAAGGCTGTTTGCCTAGGGAGTGAGACCTCTTTAGTCCTTCCCTGGCCCAAGGACTTCATATATGACAAGATCTCTGCAGCAAGGCTCCTAATATTAAATCACTTAGTTCCCAAACTAACTTGCCCATACCCAGACCTGAACTTTTGCAATGGTGTCCTCACTGCACCAAGAAAGCTTCCTTGCATTGAAGACATCTGAGTGTCCCAAGATTGTTCCTTATAAGGCAACCGTGATGTTGTGACACTATCATGCATAGATCAAAGTCCTCCCCAACCCCAAACGTAATGGGTTCCCCCTTTCTTGAGTGGAGGTACTGTCTCAAGAGCACTGGGGAAAATGGAAGGAGAAGTTATGTAGGCAAGGAAGGACTTCCCCCTACATTTGCTTCAGCAGACATGATGTGTCATTGGGGAAGCTCATTTTCTCCAAAAGATCCTATTTTAAGAATTCCTAAAAATGTATTTTTAAAAAGAAAACACTTTTTCAATGCAAATAAGACACTAGCTGGAATTTCCCTCCCCTCCCACATGCCATTAACTTAAAGGGCCCAAGTCATATCCCAGCATTAAATGCTTAAGCACTTTCACTGATAATTAAATGCTCACTTGTTGCTGTATAGAAAGCACATTGAAATTGAAGGCAGAAGACCTGGGTTTGTACATCTGCTAGACCATTTCCCCAAATTTCCCCAGCTAGACAGGACCCAGGGCAGCCCATGTATTTAGGCCATGCCTGAGGCCTCACTCATTGTTTTTGTTTGGATCATAGCATGCCAGACCCTTCTGTCCTCCTCTGTCTCCCAAAGTCTGTCCAAGCTTAGGTACATTGCTGCCATGACACCATCTACCCATTTCATCTTCTGCTGTCCCCTTTTCCTTTTGCCTTTGATCTTTCCAAACACCAGGGTCTTTTCCAACAATTCTTGTCTTCTCACTAGAGACATTGCTTAGACATTCACAGAGGTGTTGGTCCCTAGCAGGTTGACTACCAGGAGATGCATCCTTTGACTCTGGCAACTCATGAAACAGATAACATTATAAAACAGCTCGAAGCCCTATTGGGCTTTGGGACTTTCATAGTAATGGGGATAAAGAGGGAGAATTCACGATACTAAGGATCACAGATTTTAAAGAGTCTATGGGCATTGTGTCCACTCTTAGTTATGTAAGCATGAGGGCTAAAATAAGGGGGCTGAGTTAGATGGACTCTCTCCTTCCCTTGCTTTCTAAATTCATGATCCTTTAGTGCAGAAAGTGAAGGTGGCAGGAAGAATAGATGGCTTCAAAGATTGCTTCCATTTCCTCAAGGTTGGTTCTGTGGAGATGATCCTAGGAAACGTAAAAAGACCAGGAACTAAAAATATACTTTTTACATTTTTAAATACAACAAAACTTTATTTTAAAATGTAAGAACAATATTTTTAGCTTGCAGATGTACTAAAACAAGTAAAGGTTGGCCTATAGGGTGTGTCACAGGGTAGTACTCCATAGCATTCACAACAAAGACGACCCCTGGCTCAGCTACTGCCTCACTCTTACCCAATTTTCTTCAAGGGTAAAGACTAGCATATGTCCTAGCTCCCACACTCAGGAGGAAAAGAACTTGGCACAGGTTGTACTCACTCAATCATCTATATTCTTTGCATGGAAGAATTACAGGTTTTGACAATCTTGTGCATTGAATTTAAAAGTTTTAACACCTTTTAGATTGGTCTACTCTTGACCTTGCTCCAAGGAGTTTATATGCCTGGGAGTCACTGGTTATTTAGTAAATTAATTAGGCTTTAAAAGGATCTGTGATTAATTTCTTTTTATACTTATCCTTAGAATCCGCTTATAACATACTCAGAAAGTGATTGTCTTTGCTTAAAGACCTCCTATGAGGAGGGACCTACCATCTACCTATCCCCCTTTTTGGGGAGTCGTCATTTTGAGGAAGTATTTTTTCTCTATGTCCAGCTTTTTACAACTTCCTTCCACTGCTTCTAGATCTTTACTTTGGAGTCAAGCAGTACAATTTTAATATTGCTTCCATGTGACAACCCTTCAGATATTTGAAGACTGCTATCCTTCCCCATCCAGCTTTCTCTTCTCCAGTCTAAAACCCCAAATTTCCACTGCTCCTCAGATGACAATGCTCCTATACTCTCCTGTTTGCCAACCTCTGGATGCTCACCCTTCTTAGAATATGGCACCCAGACATTACCAGAACAGCCCAGATGTAGCCCAACCAGAGAAGAGTATGATAGGAGCACCACCACCCCAGTCCTGGACACTGTGCCTCTCTCAGTGCAGTCCGAGATCCCATCCATTGTGTGAATGTATGGCCACATCATGCTTCTGACTAATACTGACCTTGCAATGCACTAAACCCCATATGGTGCCACAATGGATAGAGCACTGAGTCTGAAGTTAGGAAGACTCATCTTCTGAATTTGAATCAGGCTTCAGATACTCACTAGCTGTTTGTCCCTGGCCAAGTCACTTAACCCTGTTTGCCTCAGTTTCTTCATTTGTAAAATGAGTTGGAGAAGGAAATGGCACATCAGTCCAGTATCTTTGCCAAGAAATCACCAAATGGGCTCATGAAGAGTTACATATAATGGAACAGCAACAGCCAACCTCCCCACACCTTTTTTTCCAGATGAAGTGCTTCTTTTTTGCAATGGCTAGGTGCCTTAGTGTAGTGAGCTCACTTCCCTCATAAGTGCCTCCACCTCTGGATTGTCCTTGTTGGGATCCAGGGCAGCCTAGGTAGAAGTTATGTAAAGGGGAGGAAGTAGGTCAAAGAAAATCAAGAGACAGAACCGTTTCTAATTTTTCAATGAAGTTTCTATTTATAAGCTTCTTTCTATTTATAATTTCTCTCAAGTGTTTTTCCTTCTCTTAACTCACAGGGACAGTCTATTTATTTCCTCTATTTTGAAAATGACTAAAAAGGAAATTACAGAAAACACAAGATTCTGCTCTGTAATTTGTTGGGGGATAAAAAGCCTCCCTTAAAAGAATAAGAACAAAGTTAAAAAGTGCACATCAGAGAACAAAAGAAAACACAAGGAAGCAAAGAAAAGATGGACAATTTTCCACACAGACTGTATTATTTATCATACAGTCTTTCCTGGAATGAAAATTTACTGTTACATATTTTGAATCCTCTCCTATGTTCTGCTATGTACATGACATGTTTTTTTCTTTCTTACTTTATATTTAAGTTTATGATATGTTTTTGTTCCTTTTCTCTATTTTGTATTTGTTTTCTGGTAAAATAAAATTTAATCAAAAAATAAAAATAAAAAACGTAAAAAGAACAACCCCCCCAAAAAAAGAAAAGAAGAAAAAAAGAATAAAAGCAGTGTTAGAAGCTAAATGAGCTTGCACTGCCACCAGTGTGCTTCCCCCAAGGTTATCAGACGGGAATCATTTTGTCATCCAACTTTAAGGATATTTAATAAGTGGGTGTTTATTATAGGGGCACAATAAAGACAGCTGGACAAAACATTCCCCGGGTCACAAAGTCTGGGATTTATTCTCCCGCAAGTCAAGTGGAAAGTGGCCTCCAGCTAAGCAAATGTTCACAACAAAAGGGTCATTCACAGGTCATGTTTCTCCCATTCTTGGGGCTCTCAAAAAGTTGCCCTTAGGCATAGTATGTCTCCTTGCTAGGCTCTTCATAGTGTTCAATCTGTTCTTGGATTGCACAAGTGGCCCTACCAATGAGGACACATTTGAGAAGATGAGAAATCTGCAATCTTTGGAGCCTTTTGAAGGGTGAAAGTCTTCATATACTTGGCAGGGGTAAGGGAAGGAGACCTGGCCAAAGCTGAAGCCAAGGCCCCACCTTCCTGAACACCCTCCCCACCCCCACAAGGGTTTGTCTTTGCAGGTGGACTAGAAAGCCATATGCTTGGATTTGTGGAATTCAACCCCTTTCCAGGTAATTTGCTGCTTTTATATAGGACACAGAGGATGTAAATGATTTTCCCAGCAAATGGAGCAGCCCATTTTTCTAGCATAATTTCAGTTCACCAAAGGAATTGCAAAGACCTTTCCCACTTTTCAAATCTTGTGACTGAGATTGATTGGGTACCTTACCATCAACTTCAGTATGGGTGGGATGTCTTGATTATTGCTAAGTCGTGTCTGACTCTTTATGACCCCATGGATCATGAAACACTAGACCCTTCTATTCTCCACTATCTCCATAAGTCTGTCCAACTTCATGTTTATTGTTTCCAAGACACTCTCTATCCATCTCATCCTCTGCAGTCCCCTTCTCGTTTGCCTTCAATCTTTCCCAACATCAGGGTCTTTTTTCAAAAACTCCTTTCTCCTCATATGTGGCCAAATTATTTAAGCTTCAGCTTCAGTATTGGACCTTCCAGTGAATATCCTGAATTAATTTCTTCAAATATTGCCTGCTTTGACCTCCGTGCTTTCCAAGGGTTTCTTAAAAGTCTTCTCCATCCCCACAATTTGGAAGTGTGGATTCTGTAGCACTGAGCTTTCCTTCTAGCCCAATGCTTACAACCATACATCACTACCGGAAAAAGCCTAACTCTGACTGTATGGACCTGTGTCAGCAAGGTGATGTCTCTGCTTTTTAGTAGGTTCTCCAGATTTCTCACAGATTTCCTTCCAAGGAGCAAGTGTCTTTTCTTTTCCCAGCTGCAGTTGCCATCTGTACTGATCTTTGAGCCCAAGAATATGAAATCTGATGTTGTTTCCATTTCCTCTCCCCTTATTTGCCAGAAAGTGATGAGACCAGCTGCCAAGATCTTAGGTTTTTAATGTTAAGCTTCAAGCCAACTTTTACAGTGTCCTCTTTCACCTTCCTCAAGAAGCTTCTTAATTCCTTTTCACTTTCTGCCATCAGACTGGCATCATCTGCATACCTGAGATAGTTGATTTTTCTCCCAGCAACCTTAATTCCAGTTTTTGATTCATTCAGTCTGGTATTTTGCATGATGTACTTGACGTATAACTTAAATAAGATGACAATATACAGCTGTGGTTGATTTGATGGAGTAAATATCAATTAAATCTATCCACATATTGGCATAATAATCAAGCTTGGCCTAGAAGAAAATGTACTATCTTCTTTCTTGGCAGAAATAGAGATTATTGCATATGTGGTCACTCACTTGAATAATTGGTTAGATTTTAAATTTTTTTAACTCTCTTTTAAAGTTTCTCTGGAAATAGAAGAGGTGGCTCACTGGCATGAGGACTGGTCCTGTAGTCAGGAGGAACTGAGTTCAAATCTGGCCTCAGATACTTACTTGTGTGACTTTGGGCACATCTCTTAACCTCAATTGCCTCCAAAAAAGAGAAAAGAAAAAGAAAAGGAAGTGAAAGTGAGGTAAGAAAAAGAGTATTAATTTTATTTTTGAAAACAAAAAAAAATGCCTTGTCACAGACTGCTTTGGGTTCTTTTTAAACTCAGTCTAAATTCTCATGCCTTTGCTCCAGCCCCTTCTCTATTCCCTTTATCTTTCCCCCTCCCAAGCCCAGGCTTCTCTTTTCCCCTCAGGTATAACTTTCCCCCAATATTCACTATTGTCTGATAGTGCAATCACTTAGTGTCTGTCCCAGGTTACTCAAGCTGGAAGGAATCTTGTAGGTCCTCAAGTCCACCCCATCATTGTTCATATGAGGAGCCCAAGAGGTGCAGCAACCTTTCCAAGGTCACACACGAAGTAAATGACACACAGGATTGTCTTCTGAAAACCTGCTATATTTCTCAACAGTATCAGCTTCGGTGGGAAGGGCTGTGCAGTGGATAGCACATTGGACCCAGGCGCAGGACAATTTTCTGGCAGATAATTGAAAGTCCATCTATATGACCCAGGGCATGCCACTTAAATACTCTTAGTCTCAGTTTCCTCATCTGTAAAGTGAGGGGATTAGATCTGATGAAATTGTTTGGTTTTTATTTTTGTTGCCTCACCCCCTCACTCTAAATCTATGATCTTATGACCGCATGTTCCTAGGCCTTGAGTTTTAATCACTTTGGGTGAGTCATTACACTTGTCAAAATTTCACAGAGTTGGTGACAGGAAGACCCTCTTTAAACTCTTAAAGAATTATGTAAATGCTGTATATTAACATATGTTTGCTTTTCTCTTCTATCAGGTTATAAGCATGACCAAGGCAAAACCTGTCTTTTATACCATTTCACGTTAGCAGCACCTAGCACACATTACGCATTCATAAATGGTATCTCTTAATGTTAATAATGTTAATAATGAAAGTGAAATGAAAACTTCCTATTCATCACTTGGGGTCCCAAAGGGAAGGGGTCTTAGGAATCTAGTTCAATAACCTCATGGAGAAACTGAGGCACAGATTAGTGAAATGGCTAGCTTCAGGTCATACAAGTAGTGAGTGACAGAGAAGGGCCTTTGATCAGAGTCTTTTGATTCTACCTTAATTCCTCTTAATAAATAAGAAAATGCTTTAAAAGCTATTTCTGGGGTGGTTTAGCCAGAGCAGTATCATTTAGAGAAAAGTGGAAAAGACCAAACGGACATAATAACCTCTATGCAGCTAGCGTTTTCTTTTTATTGTTGTTATTGAGGTAAATTCTCAGTGTGGCTTCCTGGCAAGGTGAGGAGACCTGGCTTGACTGTTTACTAGCTGGGGAATTTCTCTTTCGTAGGACTCATCTGCCAAATGGTGGAGTCTAAGTGTTACACAAATGAGCGCTCGGGTTCTTTCTGTGCCTGTTGTTGTTGCCATACTATTAACAATAAGAATAGTGGCTTATATTTCCACAGCACTTTCAAATGTTCTCAAATGTTTCCTTACTTCATCTTCACAAAAGCCATATTGTAATCTTCATTTTACAGGTGAGGAAACTGAGACCCAGAAGAGGGAAAGTTACTTTTTTTTCTCTCAGCATCACACTGCTGTCTGAAGGGGAATTTCAGCCCAGCTTTTCCCAGTCCTCCACCTGGTATTCTTCCCATGGTGCACTGCTGCCTCTCTAGACCACCACACCAGTCTTGAAGGTCATCAAGGATGAAGATCCAAGAAACACAGTATATAAGACAATGCTCAAGAGAAGAGACGGAACCATCCCTGAGGGCAGGTGTAGCTGGGGGAGGACTTGTTCAAGGAAAGACAGGACCATGTCCCACTTTACAGATGAAGAAATTATGTATCGATGAACAATTTATGAATAAACAAGAAATAGAGAACAAAGTTAGTTGCAAAATAGATAATTTCAGTTACATAAAATTAAAAAAGATTTTATATGAATAAAACAGGTATAACCAAGATCAGAAGGAAAGCAGAAAACTGGGGGAATTTTTTGAACAGTTTATCAGAAAAAGGTCTCATATCTAAAATATATAAAGAACTTGGTCAAATCTTAAAGAATGTGAATAATTTCCCAAATTGGTGAATGGTCAAAGTCAGTTTTCTGATGAAGAAATCAAAACAATTTATAGTCATGTGGGAAATTGCTCTAAGTCATTATTGATTAGAGAAATGCAAATTAGAACAACCTTGATATATCATTTTGTACCTATCAGACTGTCTAAAATGATAGAAAGAGAATGTGACAAATGTTGGAGCAAATGTGGAAAATTGGGACACTAATTCATTGTTGGTGGAATTGTGAACTGAGCCAACCATTTTGGAGGACAATCCTGAATTATGCTCAAAAGTTATTCAACTACCTCTACCCTCTGACCCAGCAATACCACTACTTGGTCAATTTTTTGAAGATAATTAGAGGAAAAGGAAAAGATTTTACCTGTTCTAAAATGTGTATAGTAGCTCTTTTTGCAGTGGCAAAGAAATGAAAATTGCAGGGCTGCCCATCAATTTAGAATGGCTGAACAAGTTGTGGTATGTGATTGTGATGGAATACTACTGTGCTGTAAGAAATGATGTGCTCAGTGATTTTAGAAAAAAACATAGAAGTACTTGCATGAAGTAATGAAGAGTGAAATGGGCAGAACTAAGAGGACATTTTAGACAGTAATAGCAATCCTGTTTGAAGAAGTAAATGGGACTGCAAAGGACATGTGAAGAACGACGTTATCTGCATTCCAAAGATGGGAAAAATAGAGACATGTATGGAATAATTTTACACACACACACAACACGTATGTGTGTATATACATTTATCTATTTATATCTATCTATCTATCTAGGTATAGATATAGCTATAGACACCTATTTGGGTCTAATGGTAGCCATTTATAGGATGGGGAGGAGGAGGGAAGAAAAAAGAAATTTACATGATAGTTTTGTTGTATATTTGAAAGAAATAGCAAGTTGTTATTTCAACAATCCGGCTAGCAGCTTCTGTGGGGGTGTAAGATCCACCCACAGACAGCACCTGGAAAGCTGTTAACAGCACAGGTTCTTTTGATCTGCTTAACTAAGGAAAGCAAGGTGAAGGGGTTGACAAGCTTACTTTTAATTCAGCATACAAACAGCATTCACTTAGTTCAGGGGAAAAAGCCAGTACCATGAACTTCAGAACAAAATACAAATAAATTACAAATATCAACAGACAGACCCAATACAATTCATAGTTACCAACATCTAAGTTCAGCCCAGGAGCTCAGAACAAGGACTGGCCCAGAGTCACCCACCACCATTGCTGCGGCAAAGAGCTCCAAAGAACAAACAACCAACCCCTGGTTTTTCTATCTTTTTCAGCGTCAGGGGTGAGTCACACATGCAACTCATCCACGTGACCTAGAATCGTCACAAAGAGGCGGACTTAAACCCACGTGGTCTAAAAGCCTCTGCTCTCCCAGACATGTAAACTATGCCCTCCCCAGAGTTAGCCCCACCTTGGGCCCCACCTAAGTTGCCAATCCACACCCACTAAGGTTTTACACCTAATAGGGGTTTGGGCCTGGGGCTTAGCACCTAGTAAGGCTCAATGAATTACTCAAAGAGAACAAAAGACAAACTATTCAAGGGCACTTGTTGAACTAAGTGCTAAGGAGTCCATTTTTGGTTACCAACACAGTTGTGCATTGTAGATTTGCAGTTTCATGTGAAATCTTTTTATTGTACTATGTTAAGAAATGCTTAGTTTATTCCATAAATTTAAAAAATTATTAAAAAAAGGAATTGAGACTGTAAGAGGTCAATTGACTCACTCAGAATCACACAGCTAGTAAATTTTCGAGGTAGGATTTGAATTCTGCTTTTCCTGACCTCAAGTCCAGTAGTACTCTATCCACCAGGTCACCAAGGGAAGGCAGTCCTAAAGGAAAGGGAGTTGCCTTGGGAGCTAGTGAGTTTCTCCAGATTGATAGCTTCATACAAAATCTCCATGACCATATGCCTAATTGTTATTTGCAGCTTTTACTTCTGGTACTCATTTGAGAAGCTGCCTTTGATGTCCCTCCCTACCCTATTTCCATCATCCTCTGATGCCAGGACTAGAAAAGGCCCTGAACTTTGTCTATGGGTCATGAACTCCTTAGCACATAGAGACTCCTCAGAATCATGGTTTTAAATGTGTGAAATGAAATCCATATGATGACAAAGAAAACCAGTTACATTAAATACGGTTATCATTTATTTATGAAATGACAAATTCATGGACACCAAGTTCAAAACTTCTTGATCAGAAGACTCTAGTGTTAATCTTTAACACATATGACCTCTCTCTTTGTTAAAGGTTTCAGACAGGTTTCAATGTGAATGATGTTAACAAAGTGAATTCCCTGAATGGCCCTCTTCCTGGTCTCGTTTGCAACAAAGGAAGTTCAACTGACTTTCTCTCCAGTTTCACTTCTGTTTCAATACCTGTAGAGTGGGAAGGGTGTTCAGCTGGGATTCCAAGAATGTCTTGGGCCCAGGTCTGCCCTTTCATAGCATCATAGGATCAGAAATCTGGAGATGGAGGGGAACTCCAAGTTTGTAGTTATTTTAAAAATGAAACAAAACAAAGCAAAACTGAAGCCCAGAGGGGTTAAGCCACTTGTTCAAGGTTATATAGGTGTTCAGTAGTAATGCTAAGATTTGCAGCCACGTCCTCTTTCTCTAAACCTAGTGTTCTTCCCTTTCCACCATTGGGCATCCCCTTATTGGCCCATAGGACCTTGGACAACTCATTTAATCTCTCTGAGCCCAGATTCTCCACCATTAAAGTGAGAATAATGATCATTGAACAGGGTTTTTTTTGTAGGTAAAATAGAAGAATGAAAAACAGTGCTGCTCAGTGCATAGAGCATTGGAGTCAAGAAGACCTAGGCTTGAATCATACCTGACCTTAACTGGAAAAGCCCTTGCATCTTGGGATTATCTGCATTTCCTCATCTGTAAAATCAGGGTGTCTGCACCTTCTAAGTCTACAATCCTATCATGGTCTATGAACAAAAGGTTTTGCACACATGAAGTATGATGTAGTGATATCCTCCTCCTCTGAGAGAGGCTAAGCTGTTGCTTCACTTCTATTTGTCAGAGTTTGGAAAAGTTGGCAATAACATAAAGTGAGAAAAAGAAATTGAGAGAAGAAACATAAAGAAGAAGTAAACCTCAATTTTTACAGATAATATGATGGCAAATTTAACAAATCCTCAAGAGTCATTTGTAGCTTTGGCAAATTTATAGGCTATAAAATAAAGCCACATAAAACACCAGAGTTTTTATAAAATATTTATCAAACCCAGCAGGAAGAGATATGTTTAAAATAACTACATGGTATATAAAATAATGGTAAGGCAGTTAGAGCCTTGCAAGTCACTTAACCCTGTTTACCTCAGTTTCTTTATCTGTAAAATGAGTTGGAGAAGAAAATGGCAAACCACTCCAGTATCTCTGCCAAGAAAACCCCAAAAGGGGTCATGAAAAGTTGGGCATGACTGAAAATGGCTGAACAAAAATATGTAAAATAGCTGGGAGACTACCTACCAAGATAGTACAGAGAATTACATAAATGCAACTACTGTTTCTAAAATGAGAACAGGCTGAATTTGAAAAATAGCCACTGCTCATGGGTACAACAAGTCAATAAAATCAAATGACACTACTACCTAAATAGTTTATTTGTTCAATGGTATACCATTCACGCTACCCAGGACTGTTTTACAAGACTAGCAAAAGTAATAACAAAGCTCTTAAGGGGGCAAAAAGTGAAGAATAACACAGGAAATAATCATAAGAACTGGGAGCAAAGTAGGCCTAGAAACTCTGGATATCAATCCACACTAATTCTCAAAACAAACAGCGGCTCAGATTAGATATACAACATACAGAAACAAATGATACCTGGCATCCTAGTATCTTATAAACACAAACAACCCACCTACCAGGATAAGAACTCACTGTTTGTCAAAACTGCTAGGAAAATTAGGTAGAATATATGGAAGCACTTATAATTGGAAGTATAGAAGAAATTATATTTCGATCAGTCATCCCACAGCAGAAATGGAAGAAATTGCATTTTGATAAACACCTCATACTGGAGATTGAGATAAGCTTCTAATAGAATAACATAAAAATTACCAATCAAGTTTATGGATATAAGAAAAGTTTATGGTCTAACAAGAAATAGACAGAGTCACAGAAGAAGAAATGTATAATTTTGCTTATGTAAAGTTTAAAGTTTTTACACAAACAAAACCTATAAAGCTAAGATTAAAAGGAGAAGAATTCAGGGTATTTTTTTTGCATCATGTTTCTCAGATAAGAGTCTTATTTACAAAATATATAGGGGATTTATTCATTTTATATTTTGTCTGTTTTGTTTTTCTTTTTTTGGAGGGGGAAAGGCAGGGCAACTGGGGTTAAGTGACTTGCCCAAGGTCACACAGCTAGTAAGTGTGTCAAGTGTCTGAGGCTGGATTTGAACTCAGGTCCTCCTGACTCCAAGGCTGGTGCTCTACTCATTTTGCCACCTAGCTGCCCCACATTTCATATTTTGTCAAGAATCATATTTATCCAAATCTTGGCAAAACAGAAATCATAGAAAGTATACACAGGAGAATCCATATCCAATAATACAGAGTAAGAGCATGCACCACTTGGGGAAGTTGTAATGCAGCTCAACTGAGAAAGAGGCCTCACATAGGGGGAAGTTCTCTCAAGTGTCTAATGGAGAAAACCAGAGACAGGGACCTGATAGAGATGTCCGGCTCTTCTCTTCTTCCCTGAGTCTTTTCCTTTAGCAGTGGAGCTATGCTGAAGTGATGTTGGCCTTATCCATCTTTACTCTTGGTTGTGGAATACTCAGGAACCCAAAGAGAATGAGGGGCTTGAAGTGAATCAACACTTAAAGAAAACCTAGAACTACTTCAAATTTACAAGAACAAGAGCCATTTCCCAATCGACAAATGGACTCTATGATATGATTAAATGATTTTCATGGGAAGAAACCCTGACTACCTAAAGCCAAATGGGGGGTGGGGGTGGATGCTACACATCATTACCAATTAGAGAAATTCAAATTAAAGAAAATCTAAGATTTCACCTCATACCCATCAGATTGGCAAAGATGACAAAAAAGGTAAATAATGAATGTTGGAGGGGCTGTGGGAAAAAAGACACATCAATTTGCTATTGGTGCACCTGTGCTTACATATGTCTATTGGGGAAAGCAATTTGGAATCATACAAAAAAATCATTCCTAAATGACACACTTTGACCCGGCTGTGCTATCTGTTAGGCCTCTAACCAAAATGGATTAAAGAAATAGGAAAAGGTCCTGTATGTACATTAACATTTCAGGTGCTCTTTTTGTGGTAGGAAAAATGTGGAAACTAAAGGTATGCTCCTTAATTAAGAAATGGTTGAATAAAACCAGATCTATGAATTTGATGGAGATAACACACGATTTCGAAGAGACATGGAGAGACGTGAGCTAATGCAGAGAGAAATGAGCAGAACTAGGACCATGGATGCTCTGACATCAATATTACAAAAACAAGCAATTTTGAAGATTTTTACAAAGTTTATATAACAAGATTGTGAAGAAAAACAACTTTAAAAACTGCAAGTACTGTGACCAAAGCAATGTCCATTAATGTTTCCTGGGGACTGATGCAGAAACCTTCTGTTTGCCTCCTGATGAAGAGGCAATGGACTTAGAGGACAGAATGAGACAAATAACAGTGAGGAAATGTGTTTTTGCTTGACTATGCATATTTATTACATTTGTTTTAATAGGGTAGAAGATTGGACGGAGAGAAAATAGGCTGCTGTTAATTAATTAAAATAAATAACCGAAGTCCTTCCATTTCAATAGAGTTTTCTGCAGCTTATGCTTTGGAGAGCTCACGGTCTCCTTGATTTGCATATACAGATAGGGCATAGCTCATGACATAGTGTAAAGAGTCCCAGGCTTGGAATCAAAGGACCTGAGTTCAAATTCCAGTTCTACCACTTACTGTCTGTGTGATCTTGGGCAAGGAACCCAACTTCTCTGGGCTTCAGTACCTTCATCTATAAAATGAGAGTATTGGATTAGATCACTTTAAAGGTCCCATCCAGGTCTGAGACTATTATTCGATGATTCTGAGTGAACAAATTGTAAGTGCTTTGCCATGACTCATGGGATGGCCCTCCATATCTGAGAAAATCTGCTGCAATCCATCATGAGTTCCCATGAATTCCTGCACATCATTGAATGTAAATTCCCCCAAACATTCCCTGTGACTTTATTTCTGCTAGGTTGGATGATAATAACTCCACACTTCCTTTCCCTAAGAAAAGCAACTGTCAAACCAACCCATGAAGAGAAGAAGACTGTATTTTTTTCATTTTCACACCCTCTATTTCTCATTACAGACCTCTCATACTTTCTGACAACTTTTATTTATATGGGAGAGAGAGAGAGAGTGAGAGAGAGAGTGAGAGAGAGAGAGAGAGAGAGAGAGAGAGAGAGAGAGCGAGGCCCAAGCTAAGTTTCTCCATCTTGTTCTTCTGCAATTCTATTGCACAAGCATTTGCTTAGGAGAACATCCCACTTCCTTCCCAATCACTTGAAACTTTCCTGCTGCCAGTCCAGAGTAACCACAACAGGCAGCCAGTTGATGTTTCAGTTGGCAGGATTTCACCATTCTTTCCTGCTTCCTCTCTCCCTCCCGCTCCTCCTGTCAATGAGGCATGACATTCCCAGCTGATTTCTCCATCTGCTCTTGCCATTCCTGGAAGCTGGCTTCCCAAGAAGCCTGGGTGGAGGACTGTGGGCTTGCAAACAGGGGCTCAAGCTGGAGGCAGCAGCAGAGGAGGAGGTCCATGTGTTGGGGAGGGGGTGTAAAGGGTTAATTCAGGGGAATGGAGGGGAAGAGTTCAGTTGACTATTTTTGAGTCTGCCAGTTGTCCCTGATTGAGAAATTGACCCCTGGGTTCTCAAAGGAAACAAGTGAAGGGAAGACACACCACAAACAATAGTCAATGAGAGGACCCTTACCACAAAATATTTGGTGGCAAGGACATAAAATATTCAGCAAGGGGGACTAAGGGGAAGGGGCTAGACTGGATTGCCAACCTGATAGGTTGAACACATTCATTTCACTTTCTCTTGAGAAGGGCCTTGCAGCAGTGTATTTAGAATTTAAATGATGTTCCTTTAAAAATGAAGAACCACCATAATCACATTAGCAAGAGCTACTGGCTCAAGAGCCTTTAAAAAATATTTTGAAGAATCTTCTCTCAACCTCATCTTTACCTGGATGACGACATACAGAGGAATGCTCCATAGTGTCAAAAAGGAGCTGAGTTGGAGCTTAGAGATGTTTCAGGCCTCAGATGAAAGAAAAGAGATTTAACTATAGCTCATGTGTGTTCTACCCTTTGGTGGGAAAAGTGTTTAGAAGTGCATTCTTTTTGTTTCTTAACTTAATTCTCTTTATTAATTAATGTGTTTTTAGTTTTCAACATTCACTTCCACAAGATTTTTAATTCTAAATTTTCTCCCCACCTCTCCCCTTCCCCACACCAAGGAGGTGTGCATTCTGATTACCCTTTCTCCAAATGTATCCTCCCTTCTATCAACCCCCTTCTCTATCCATTTCCTTTTTATTTCTCTGTAGGGCAAGAAAAATTTCTATAACCCATTGCCTGTATATCTTATTTCCCAGTTACATGTAAAAACAATTTTTAACATTCATTTTTAAGACTTTGAGTTCTAAATTCTCTCCCTTCCTCCCTTGCCACCCTCCCTCATTGAGAAGGCAACCACTGTGATATAGGTTATACATGTGTATGTATTCCCTCCAACTGCCTTAATACTGAGAAAGGTCTCATGAGTTACAGATATCATCTTTCTGTGTAGGAATGTGAACAGTTCAACTTTAATAAGTCCCTTATGATTTTTCTTTCCTGTTTACTTTTTCATTCTTCACTTGAGTCTTGTATTTGAAAGTCAAATTTTCTATTTAGCACTGGTATTTTCATCAAGAATGCCTGAAAATCCTCTATTTCATCGAATATCCATTTTTATCCCTGAAGGATTATACTCATTTTTGCTCAGTAGGTGATTCTTGGTTTTAATCCTAGCTCCTTTGACCTCTTGAATATCATATTCAAAGCCCTCCAATCCCTTAAGGTAGAAGCTGCTAAATCTTGTGTTATCCTAATTGTACTTCCACAATACTTGATTTGTTTCTGGCTGCTTGCAATATTTTCTCCTTGACTTGGGAACTCTTGATTTTGGATAAAATATTCCTATGAGTGGGGCAGCTAGGTGGTGCAGTCAGTAAAGCACTGGCCCTGGAGTCAGGAAGACCTGAGTTCAAATTGGGCCTCAGATACTTGATACACTTACCATCTGTGTGACCTTGGGCAAGTCACTTAACCCCAACTGCCTTGCCTACCCCCCCCAAAGAAGACAATATTCCAGGAGTTTTGCCTTTGGGATCTCTTTCAGGAAGTGCTTGCTGGATTCTTTTAATTTCTATTTTACCCTCAGGTTCTAGAATATAATTTTCAAATTCTCTCTCCTGGATCTATTTTCAAGATCAGTTGTTTTTTTAATGGGATAATTCACATTATCTTCTATTTTTTTCATTCCTTTGGTTATGTTTTATGATATCTTGATTTCTCATAGAGTCATTAGCTACCACTTGCTCCATTCTAATTTTTAAGGAATTATTTTTTTCGCTGACCTTTTGGACCTCTTTTTTCCATTTGGCCAATTTTGCATTTTAAGGCATTCTTCTTCCCATTGCCTTTGGATCTCTTTTGCCATTTGGGTTGGTCTATTTTTAAGGCACTGTTTTCTTCAGTATATTTTGGTCTCTTTTAGCAAGTTTTGACTTGTTTTTCATGATTTTCTTTCATCACTCTCACTTCTCTTCCCAATTTTCCTCTACTTCTCTTACTTGATTTTGAAAATCCTTTTAGAGTTCTCTGATGGCCTGAGACCAATTCATATTTTACTTCAAGGCTTTGGATGTAAGAGCACTGACTTTGTTGTCTTCTTCTCATTGTATGTTTTGATCTTTTTTATCACCAAAATAAGATTCAAAAGTCTGAGTTTTTCCCACTATTTGCTGATTTTCTGAGCCAATTACTTGACTTTTTAACTCTTTGTTAAAGGGCTCTGCTTATGGTGTGGAGGTTGTACTTTCTCAAACTTCAGGAGTTTTGTGCAGCTGTTTTCAGAGATATTTCTAGGGACCTGTAAGTTTTCAATTCTTCCAAGGTGGTATGATTAAAGAAGAAGTGTATACTACTCTCCTGGCCTGTGCTCTGACCTGTGAATGATCACAAGCACTCTTTTCTGCCTTAGAACTGTTAGGAAGATGCTCTCTTCACCACCACCACAAGCTCTTCCATGGCAGCTCTTCTTGCCCAAGGACTGCCACCCATGACTGTGACCCAGATCCAAGCACTGGCAAAGCAAAAGAATCCTTTTTCAGTGCCAGGAAAGACATCCCTGCAATGCCCCTTCAATTGGCTGCTCAATCCCTCTATGGTCTGTGGACCCAGAGCTCTGGAAGCAGCTGCAGGTGCCACTGCTGCTGCCCCAGGGCTGGGGCCAGACTGTTCTCCTTTCTCACCTAGATCTGACAGACATTTTCTACTGACCGTTGAAACTGTCTTTGGTGTTTGTGGGTTGAGAAGTCTGGAAACCACCACAGTTGCCAGTGATTCAGTCCCCTGAGACCTGCTCCAGGTTTGCTGGGGCACAGTCTATGCTGGAGGATTTTGCACTGGACTGTGCTCCTCTCTCAGCCTGGTGCTAAGGACCTTTACTGTCAACCTTCCAGGTTTTCTTGAGATGGAAATTTGTTTCACTTGTCATTTTATGGGTTCTGCTGTTCTAGAATTTGTTTAGGGTCATTTTAACAGGTATGTGGAGGGGTTTGTTGGATAGAACAAGCAAATCCCTGATTTTACTCCACCAGCTTGGCTTTGTGACACCCCCCAAGAAGTGCATTTTCTTAATTCAACCAGTGTGGTGAGAGGTGGGGAGAGGAAGGATGTTAGGTGATTATTTAGAAGTCAATAGTATTCGTTAAATAAGAATACAACTAGGGGTCGGAGGGCCAGATTGCCTCAGTTACTCTGTAACTATGGAAATCCAGTGAGTAAGCAGGGTCCACAAAAGGCAGTGTAGTGTGGTAGGAAGGATGCAAGACTAGCAATCAGGAGCCTCACACTTAGTCACAAGTTTATTGCTATCTATTTATGTAAACTTGAGCAAATCATATTCTATTTCTAGACTGTAGTTGCCTCTGTGGAAAAATGAAGATTTAGTGTGAATAATTTTTTATATCTCTTATGTCTTTGAAGACTCTAAGTAAACCCATCCCTCAATTTGCCAATTTCTTCCTGTATAAAGGGGGAAGTACCCTATTCCTCAACAGACACTCAGGTTCTAGGGGGTCTGAATGAAACAGTTGATAGAGTGCTAGACTTGGAGCCAGGAAGACTTGAGTTTGAATGACTCTGGGCAATATTCTACCTCTTTCCACTACAGTTTTCTCACCTGTAAAATGGGAATAAAAATAGCATCTACCTCACAGGGCAACTGAGGTTCAAATGATACAACAGGTGTATTTGAAAGCACCAGATAAATCCTAGTTATATATGTGTATACACACATATACATACATACATACATACATACACATATATGTGTATATGTATATGTGTGTATATATATCCATACATACACATACATGGATACATACAGACACACAAAGAAATGTATATATTTCTGTGTGGGTATTCCCTCAAAGACCATGTCGATAAGGTCAAAGCTGTGTCTGGATGGGTCATACTGGAAAGGCTTTATGCTGAGTACTGGCCATGGAGCACTACCGCTGTCTGAGAAACAGGCAAATTAAGTTGATATTAACTGATCACCAATAGGGTGACTACTGTGAGAATACTTCTTTACAATAGCCACTCATGAAACAAAATAAAATACAAAATGGCCCTTGATCTGTGTGGCCCCTTTCACATTGGCAAGCACAGTGACAGTGACAGAAAAGGGGCCATAGAGGTGTTATGAATCCCCTGTTTTCACATGAATATTGGCATCTTCAGTGTGAGATCTTTGTCCAATGAATAATAAATGATTGGGAGGAATTGAATCATATCTTTGTTGCATCTCTTGCTCTAAATGAAGGCAAATGACAAAAGGAAGTTGCAGCTCAATGACATTATGGATCATGGGTTGCCCTTGGAGAGCCAAATCAAGGAGCTTGTTTCATGGGACTCTTAGTCAGCTTGTAGGGCCCTGCTTATGGGTAAGCATCTTCAAAATACTATAATGAAGATACCTGTAACCAGTGTGCCAATATCTATTCCAGGAGATGGAGAGCTAGAGAAATTCTACAAAGAATTCAGTAAAATCTTTTCAATGTTATCAGTATTTTAATTCTTGATATATTGAATGCGTCAATCCATATAGAGGAGAGTGGTGAAAATACATTGGAAAACATAATTTAGTAATAAAACAAAGTCAAAAGACTTATAGAATATATTGAAGGCTCATACCTCTACATTGTGAGCACTTCCTTTGAGAGTAGTGGTAATGGATTTAGGGATGGCAAGAACCAAATCAAATTCTAGAAATAACATTGATTCTAATTTAATGGATAGGAAAAAACATCTTGGTACTGATGAGGGAGTCATTTCAAAAACACCTGTCTGTGTGCAACCACGCCATCAGAAGAAAGAATTAACCAACGGAAAAAGGAACAAAAAATGAGAAAATATGGTATACAACTGAGAAAGCCCTCACCTGACTTATTTGAAGCAGCTGTTTATTCAGAAAAAGAAAGTAATATGAATGAAAATGTATCTGCATTGGCTATCACTAAGACACAAGGAAGTTTGTCTTTTTTTTTCTTTTTTGGTGAGAAGGAGGGAGACATGTGATGTCAAACTATAGGGATCTCCCTTGAGGAAACTCCTGGGTTACATGACTTTCCTTGGATCACATGAGTCAATATATATAAGAAATAGGACTCAAACCTAGCTCTTTGTGACTCCAAGATCATCTTTCTACTACCTAAAATAAGGCTTTTAAATTTAACCAATGCAAATAAATGATCATCATAAAGAGGCCAAGCAAGACTAGAAACTACCTTAGCTAGTAAACATTTAATCTGCTTATCCAGCAGAGAGACGTAGGGCAGCCAAGACAGTACAAGTTTAGAATCTAAAATCATTTATAAAATATTATGGGGGAAGGTTATGAGCAACGATAGCTCATAAAACACCAAAAATTAGCAGAGGAGAAAGCATGTTTATAGAAAGCTTGCTCAGACACTCAATTAAGTAAGATCAGACCAAGAACATTTAAGGATGAAACAAGAAGGAGCGGTTACAAACTATATTTCAATATTTCTAAAATCGGTGATTCTTTCCATTGATGACAGTCAAGCCACTGCAACTTCATTGTGCACATAGGCTGAGGCATCCTACGTGAGGAAGTAGAAATGGAACCAAGGGGACAAAGATATAAGCAGTTAGCTCCCACCACTGGACTTTATGTAGAGCAGGACCAGTTTTCATGAAAGTCAGTTTTCAGGGCATGGAAGTATCAATTGTCAAAGGATCTGAAAAAGGGAAGAACATTGAAAGGTGGGTACAAAATCAGAAATAATTATTGGGTGACAAATGCAATTGAAAAAATATCAATAGCTCCCAGCCAGCTTTCTCAATTCTATAAAATCTTTATAGTAATCATCTGTACACATATAAAGGGTAACTTTGATAATGATAAAAAAGAGGAATAGGCAGACTTTCACAGATAATATTTTCTATATCTTGCATTTTTATAGTCATGTAACTGTGTGAAAGGCATAGAGAATAGAGACTCCCACTGTGCTTAGTGGTTGTTGTTTATTATTTTAAAATGAAAACATGACTCCATACAGAAAACTTCTGTCTTAATGGTGTGTGTGTGTGTGTGTGTGTGTGTGTGTATGAGAAAGAGAGAGAGAGAGAGAATTTATTCAATGCATATGTTAAGGTTGTATAAGAGGCCTTGAAAGTTGGAGCATCAGAAACAACTTCATCCTGCAACTTTTTGATAATAAATGAAACACCAGCTTCAATAGCCTCTCTCACAGAGATAATAGATGCCATTGCTCTCTCTTTAAGAGACTTTGGTATGTTGTACAGTGACATTTTAATGAACATTCCTAGAAAACTCAGTGTGAGATGAAGAGTTTTGTTATCTTGAAGAAAAAAAAAAACTTGAGTTTTAGCTGTCATTGGTGAAGAGATTAAGAGTTGAATTGGCATTCTAAGGAGTTGCCTGTCAAGGCTGGAGAGAGGCTGCGAGAGGACAAAGAGAAATAACTTATTTCCTTGAGGGGGCTGGAGTTAACCTTTATAGTGTGAATAAATAATAGGAGGATTCTTGAGAGATATTGTCCGCTCTCCTCACAGCTGAATGATGATCCAAAAGTGAGAAGTCACAGAGGAAAATGGCTGTGATCTTTCTCTCAGCTGAAGCATCGTAAATAACTATTTGTTTTGTTTTATTATTTTTACACTATTGATGTATTATGCAACAGCAACTTTAATGTTTATTTAAGCTTAGGAGTTTAAGAGTTGTAATGTATGTAGAGAAATTGACAGCTCCTGACTAGAAAAGAGATTTCTAAAAGTTAATAAAACAAATTTAAGAAATTTCACTGGTGAGCTTAGAATTTATTGATTAACGAGGAAGATGTTAGAATTCTAGTACTTAAAAAGGAAATAGTTAAACTTATGCTTGGATTGTTTTAGAATTCAGGATGATGAAAACATGGTAATGAGTCAAGTATCAGGCTGGGAAGGAGCTCACCAATCAGCCTACAAGTTGAGTGATTGACCCTAAAACTTTACCATGTTAATATAAAGAGACACATAAAAATAAGTGTCATCTACTCCCCCACAAAGAGGGCTTGCCATTGTTATGGATAATTTCAATATGCGGCTTAAATGGAGTAAAGATCACTTGTGGTTAGTGAGTTCCCCCACATGCTCATGTCCGTGGGTGGCATCCAATTTTGAAGCATCACAGAACCTCCCAAATAAGATCTACAGACACTGAAAAGTGTTTGGCCTAATGATCCACAAGGGGAAAACAAAATAGGTGGATCTGATTGACAAACCATAGAAGTACTCCATCAGCTTTTGTTTCATGGATAGATTCTGCAGTTGAATAAGGGACAGGACCCAGAAATAAATAGGAAAAGTGAGCTAGATTGCTTTGGGGGAAATTGTGCAGTGACCTTACTGAAATTGTACAGTGCTCTTAATGATAACTTAATAAGCAGACACTTTGAACTGAAAAATTTAAAATTGACATTAGCAGCTGAAAATACTTTTCAAGATACAGAGTTTAGAGAAGACTAGTCAGGCACCTTGGAATTACTGTTTTCTACAAGGAAAAAGCTAATCACATGAGTTTATGATGCTGTCAAAGGGATGCACTGTATTTCTATTTTCTCTATTTCTTCACCTCCTGTTCATGAGGAGACAGGAAATATAGAAGCAAAGGAACCTGAGGTAACTCATCCCGTTAACAAATCACAAGTTTTAAAAATGATATTAAATTTATTACATATCTCTATATGTGTACATCTGTATAGATCTATCTGTCAACCTATCTATATGTGTGTATATGTGTATACACACACACAACCGTATACAGATGGATGGAAACTGTTAGCAAATGAGCCTACTTCCTATGAATTTTTGATATGATGCTAGTTTATAGATTTAGAGAAAGGTATATACCTTGGTAAGGGATTTTCACTTTGAGAAAAAATATTCAAGAAGGAAAAATTCTATTCAAACCAGAGATTAATACAATTTAGGGTTAGTGTTTAATACACCATAAGGTACTACGTACATTGCAAATGGAAAAGATTTACCAAAACAAAACAAAAAAAACAAACCCTAATCATTTCTTTTTTTAATTTCTTTTTTTTTAGTTTACAACACTCAGTTCCACAAGTTTTTTGTTCCAAATTTCCTCCACCTCCCTCTCCTCCCCATCCCCCCAAGGCAGCATGTAATCCAATATAGGTTCTATATACGCCTTTGCATTAAACTTATTTACACAATTGTCAAGTTGTAAAGAAGAATTATAATCAGTGGAATGAATCATGAGAAGGAAGAAACAAAACCAAAACAGAAGAAAAAAGAGAAGAAAGGGAGAGCAAATAGTTTGCCTAAATCTACATTCAGACTCCCTAAATCTTTCTCTAGATATGGATAGCTTTTTCTGTCATGAGTCTTTTGGAGCTGTCTTTGCACCTTGTATTGCTGAAAAGAGCCAAATGTATCAAAGCTAGCCATCACCGATACCATGTGTCTGGAATCGTGTATAATGTTCTCCTGGTTCTGCTCCCCTAATTCAGTATCAAATCGTGTCTGTCTTTTGAGGTTATTATGAAGTTCATCTGCTCCCCATTTCTTATAGCACAATAGTATTCTGTTACACTCATATACCACAAATTTTAGCCATTCCCTAATCGATGGGCATCCCCTCGATTTCCAATTCTTTGCCACCACAAAAAGAACTACTATGAATATTTTTGTACGTATGGGTGCATTTCCCACTTGTATGATCTGTATGGGATGCAGCCCTAGAAGTGGTGTTGCTGGGTCAAAGGGGATGCACATCTTTTTTTTTTTTAGAAACAAGTCAATAACCTTTATTTGTAACAAATCCTAGAACAGAATAGCCAACTTCGAATGCGAGGGCAGCTTTAGCTTGATTAGTCTTCCCCTGCCCTTTGTGCCCACTCCCAAGGTGGCGCAGAGATGTCCAGGTCAGAGAGCTCCTAAGCAGACAGACCTCACCTGACCTGCAGATGTGGGGTCTCTGCTGAGACCACTCACAGCCAGGCCCCCAGCCTCACTTCCTCTCAACAAGACACTGCAGCTCACAGCAAGGTCCACAAGTAAAGGTTTAGCTGATGCCAAATGCTAGGTGGCATTGTGGACAGAGCACTCTCCCCAGAGCCAAGAGGCCCTGAATTCAAATCTGTCCACAGATACTTATTAGCTCTGTGACCTTGGGCAAGTCACTTAATCCCATTACCACCCCCCTCCCCCAACCCTAAGCCAAGGATTACTCCTGGTAGGAGACAGGCCCATTGTATTGCCCCCCCCCCCCATCCCCAGCTCATAGTGCCAGAGAAAGCATTTGGAGTGACATACAAAGTTGAGGACAAGGGTTGACACACACATGCAATATAACACAGCCCCCTCCCCTTGTCTTTGGTTGGGGGCACTTAAGGTCAGGGCTTCTCACCAACACCACAGACAAAATCTTGCAGGCCACCCCCAGGGCGGGGTTGACTCGGCTCCAGGCAACCAACACACCAAGTGCCCTGGTGAATACTCAGGGGCTCTGTTGAGGGAGCACAATTTCCCGTGGAAGGGAAATCCCAAGAAAGAAAGGTCCCCTCACAGCCACCAGGAGAGGCGAGGAATTTGCCGAGGATGGTGGTGCCAGATGGGGCAGAAAGTGGCCAGGGCCAGTTATCTGTGGGGCCTGGGCAGCCAGAGAGGCAGGGGAGGCTGTCCACAGGAGGAAAGAAGGAGTCTTTTCTTGCCTGGTCAGGATACCAGGGCAGTAAGGTAGTCTTTTCTTCTCAAAGGGAAAAAAAAAAGCAAAAATCCAAAAAGCCTGAGTGTAAAAACACTGAGGAGTCCACCAAGAGGTGCCTGGAGAAATGCTGGTGAGGCCCAGCAGGGACAAGGCCCCAGAGGAGTCCAGTGAAGAAAGAGCAGCCAGGAGGAGGACAGGTCCACATGGGGGTCTGGAGGCTGGGGTGTTCCTGGGGGAGGGGTGGGGGAAGCTAGTGTGTTCCTGGGGGAGGCTGGGGAAGAGCGAGGGAGGCTGGGGTGTTCCTGGGGCAGGCTGGAGAGGGGTGGGGGTGGGGTGGGGATGCTGGGGTATTCCTGGGGGAGGCTTAGGGGGCAGTGGGGATACCTGCTCATCAGATTGCACAGTGGCAGCCCTCGTTTTGCTCAGCATCAGGCTGCTGTTTGAGCTCGTCTTTGCAGGACTACATCTCTCGTACCAGCTCCTGGAAGGCCTGCTCCACACCCTTCTGAGTCTTGGCCGAGGTCTCCACGAAGGGGACCTTGAAGCTCCTGGCCACTTCCTGGCCCAGCACCTGGGTCACCAGGCCATCGGTCAGGTCGGTCTTATTGGCCGTGAAGACAAAGGGTACATGGTCAGCGTCCTTCATCTTATGCAGTTGGTCACAGATGTTCACATCCACAAAGGACTTGATGTCGTCCACTGCGTACACACAGAGGAAGCCCTCCCCATGGTGCATGAACTGATGGCGCCAGGCCTGGTGCTCCTTGTTGCCTGTGTTGTCTATGATGTCCAGCTGGCAGGTCTCACCATCCACCACCAACTGGGTACAGTAGGAGTCTTCAACGGTGGGATCATAGTTGAACACAAAGCAGTTCTTGACCAGCTGGATGGTCAGTGCACTCTTGCCCACACTACAGCTGCCCATCACCACCACCTTGTACGTCTGCATCCTGGCTCTGCCCCTGGCTGGTTACAAGTTTCTCTGTAGCAATATCCCCAACTGTTCACCTTCCTCTTCTATGGGTGAAAAACCTCTCATACAAACCTTGGAGTTTTTCGGCATTAAATGCTGACTCTGTGTCAATATATATAACAGCCCCTTCTAATCCTCCCATGCCAGTGGGCAATGAGGCCAAAGCACTCATCATCATACAAAACTGGGTTTTGCCACAACCTGAAGGACCTGTGACCTCTGTGAGTGAGGCTCCAGGCACACCTCCATGTAGGGCTTCATCTAAGCTGGTGAGGGTTGTCGCTAAGAAAGAGTCTGCATTTGAGGAGTACATGCTCTGCTAACTGTGTAGAGAAGTTCATGGACCCCTTGGTAATTCTGGCCAGTCATTTTCATGAGCTCCAATGGGGAAAGGCATAAGAAATCCTTACAAGTAACAATCTGATGTCTACTTGGTCACAGAGATGCTATGGCAAGCCTACTCGAGTTAATTTCTTGTTGGCCATCCCACCAACCCACTTTTGAATGCACAGCACTGCTACCTCTGGGTCTGCACCTCCCAGGATCCAGCTTCCACTGCTAATGTTCCATGTCCAAGCCCCGATGGACCCCTGGTATGCACATCTTTATAGCCCTTTGGGCATAGTTCCTAATGGCTCTCCAGAATGGCTGGATCAGTTCACAACTCCACCAACAATGTAACAGTGTTCCAATTTTCCCACATCTTTTCCAGCATTTATGACTTTCCTGCTTTGCTATGTTGGCAAATCTGACAGGAGAGATGTGGTACCTAAAATTTATCTTGATTTGGCTCTTTCTAGCAAGTCCAGAGCCAGACCGCGCAGGATGGGCCGAGTGATCCGTGGTCAGAGGAAGGGTGCGGGCTCCGTTTTCCACGCTCACGTGAAGCACAGGAAAGGGGTCGCCAAGCTCCGGGCGGTCGACTTCGCCGAGAGTCATGGCTACATTAAGGGTATCGTAAAGGACATAATCCATGATCCAGGCCGAGGGGCTCCTCTTGCAAAAGTAGCTTTCTGGGATCCTTACCGATTTAAAAAGAGGACAGAGTTGTTCATTGCTGCTGAAGGCATCCATACCGGCCAGTTTGTGTACTGTGGTAAGAAAGCTCAGCTCAACATTGGCAATGTCCTCCCAGTTGGCACTATGCCTGAAGGGACCATAGTGTGCTGTCTTGAAGAAAAGCCTGGGGACCGGGGTAAGCTTGCCCGTGCATCTGGAAACTACGCCACAGTGATTTCTCACAATCCTGAAACCAAGAAGACACGAGTAAAGCTACCTTCAGGCTCTAAGAAAGTGATCTAACTCCGCAAACAGAGCTGTGGTTGGTGTTGTTGCTGGAGGAGGTCGTATTGATAAACCTATCCTTAAGGCAGGTCGTGCCTACCACAAATACAAGGCCAAAAGAAACTGCTGGCCTCGTGTCCGGGGTGTGGCCATGAATCCTGTGGAACATCCCTTCGGAGGAGGTAATCACCAGCATATTGGAAAACCATCCACCATTCGAAGAGACGTCCCAGCTGGACGAAAGGTCGGTCTCATTGCTGCCCGGCATACTGGTCGACTCCGGGGTACCAAGACTGTACAGGAGAAGGAGAACTAAAGTACAGAATCCTGACAATAAAATTATTTTGGAAATTGTAAAAAAAAAAAAAATTATCTTGATTTGTATTTCTCTAATCAATGGTGATTTAGACATTTTTTCATATGACTATAGATACCTTTAATTTCTTCCTCTGAAAACTGCCTCTTCATATCTTTTGACCATTTATCAATTGGGGAATGATTTGTATTCCTGTAAATTTGACACAGTTCGCTGTATATTTTAGAGATGAGACCTTTATCAGAGACATTGGTTATAAAAATACTTTACCAATTTTCTGCTTCCCTCCTAATCTTAGTTGCATTGGCTTTGTTTGTACAATTTTTTTTCAATTTGACATAATCAAAATTATCCATTTTGCATTTCATAAAGCTCTCTATCTCTTGTTTGGTCATAAAATCCTTCCTTCTCCATAAATCTGACAGGTAAACTATTCCTTGCTCTCCCAAATTGCTTATAGTATCAGCCTTCATACCTAAATTGTGAACCTATTTTGACTTAATTTTGGTATGTGGTACAAGATATTGGTCTATGCCCAGTTTCTGCCACACTATTTTCCAGTTTTTCCATTACTTTTTATGAAATAGTGAATTCTTAACCCAGAAGCTGGATCCTTTGGGTTTATCAAAGAATAGATTGTTACTGTCATTGACTACTGCATCTTGTGTACCTAACCTACCCCACTGATCCACCACTCTGTTTCTTAGCTAGTATATTAGGAAGGCAGAATTTATGATTTCAAAGAGAATCTCATATGTGCCTAAAAGGTCCGGAACCACAGGATATAAGGAATTCTCTAGGCAGAAGGCAGGAGAACTAAAGCATGTATTTACACTCCACAATAACAAGCCCACAAACCAGCGTCCCCATTTTGATATTTTCATCAAAAGCTTCCAGGCCCAATAAGTCCGCCTTACAAGGGTAATCAGAAGGCCACAGAGAAGCGAGATGGTATAAGGCAAAATCGTATACATGCTTCCCCTCTACGGTAAGAAGATTACCCACTAGCCTCTAGTCAGCTCTGCTACCAGCAGCTCAGCTTCGGCTGTAGGTGTCTCTGGCTCCAACCGGAAAAGGAAAGGAGGATCTTCAAGCTGTCCTCTCCCCTCTTATAGAGTTTTTGACATCATCAAGCGCTGCCTGAACGACCAGGGCCAATTGGTTCTTGACTTGGCCCCTCCCCCAGCGTAGACCACGTTAACACACCTCCCCTCAGCCAGCTCCACGACTCATCACACAGGAAGCTCTGGTCCTGCCCCGGAATAGCAAGCCCCAGCGTCCAGGGAAGCTCAACAAGGCGAGCTGAGTCATTCAAAGAAAACAAAGTCCATTCTGGCTACAGCTAGTACCAAATAGTTTTGATGACTGCTGCTTTACAATACAGTTTACGATCTGGTATGGCTAGGCCTCCTTCCCTAGCATTTCTTTTCACTAATTCCCTAGATATTCTGGACTTTTCATTCTTCCAGATGAATTTTGTTATTATTTTATCCAGTTCTGTAAAATAGTTTTTTGGTAGTTTGATTGGTATGGCACTGAATAAAGAAATTAATTTAGGTAAAATTTCATTTTTATTATATTAGCTCAGCCTAACCATGAGCAACTGATGTTTTTCCATTTATTTAGGTCTGACTTTATTTGTATGAAAAGTGTTTTGTAATTGTGTTCCTGTAGGTCCTGGGTTTGTCTTGGCAGCCAGACTCCCAAATATTTTATAGTGTCTACAGTAACTTTAAATGGAATTTCTCTTCCTAGCTCTTGTCATTGGGCTTTGTTAGTAATGTATAGGAATGTCAAGGATTTATGTGAAAAACCCAATCATTTCAACAAATGATTTTTTCTCCATCGAGGACAGTAGAACAACCACACTTGGATGCCAACCTCACAGACTTGAAAGTGCTTTTAGTGGAAGGAGAGCTAGCACTAAAGAGATTAAAGACATTAAAGGAGATTAAATTAGGAGATTAAAGCTGCCATGCTGGGTCAAGTGAATATAGAGAAGAGCTATGCTGGAGACAACACAATGATGAAGGCATGGATAGGCCAATGTGCAAGGGGTCTGAAAGAAGGAGAAGTCACCAAAGACATGGAAACAATTTCAAAACTGAAGAATACTAAAAAAAAAGAGAATATCAGTATTTATAGCCTATATTCCTAGGTTCCTAGCAAACCAAATATTTATGATGGTCATCTATATATGAATCAAGAATACTCTCGGTGGATTGTGAATAAGCAGGCTTTTGCAAGCAATATTCAACACTTCACATCATTATAATCTCACAAGTGACTGAGACATATGTACAGTATCTGATCTCAGTAGGCTTGCTGACTTTTATTACAAAAAAATGACTCAACAGAGCAAAATGTTACCTTTGGGCTCTTAGAACAAGGTATGTCCCATCTTTATGCTGAGGTCATTCAGTATGGCTTGGAAGTTTCAGTAGCACCCTCAAATAATAAATATCAGCCAAGTGAAATAACAAGAAAGATGTCTCCACCAAAAATACCTGCGACTTTGAGGGAGGATCTCCAGTGAAAAGTATAGATCAGGGAGTTATTCCTGGTGGAGGCTGAGGTCATCGTGATGCTACTGTTTGTGGTAGTGATGGTGCTGACTGTATCAAGCCCACCTCCCATGCCAACCCCAAGGCAAATTCAGCTACCTAGGTGCTGTAATTCCTTTTTATCATTCAAACTGTATAGACTGGATGGCCTGCAAAGCAGGTAAGATGAGTGGAACACTACCATCATCACCTTTTATTGTAAATGGTATGAGTCAGTCAATGTCAGTCTATCAACACTCATTTATTCATTGTCAGTTCTCTCCAAAGCAGTATGCTGGGTAGTGGGTCAGATTCTTTTCTAAGAAGAGGATGGAGAAGGTGAGGTCTCAGGTCAGTTTTAGACTCTAGAGTTCAATGGCTCTGTAGATATTTTCTTTAGCAGAACCTTTGTCCACTTGAATGTTAACCAAGAGTCCAGTACTGTATAATAGGTGGTGCTGTAAATGCTTCCTCTTCTGGGAACTCTAAGAACAACACACCTTCCTATACCACTCTGTAATGAACCATTCTTGCAACAACCTCATAAGGTAAGGGGTAGAGATGTTATAATCTCTTATCTCCCATCCCCCAACTAGTTTAACAGCTGAGGAAACCCAGAGCCCAGAAAGGGCTTGCAGCTGCTAAGAGTCAGAAATCAGCACCTGTAGGATGACCAGACCCGAGCTTCAGAGCTAGATAGAAACTAGGAAGCCATCTAGTATAGCTTCTTCACATATGTGATGCTTTAAGGTTTGCAGAATAACTCACATATTATGTCCTTTGCTCCTTACATCGACCCTGTGAGGAAGGTTCTTTAGTGCCCACTTTGCAGATGAAGAAACTGAGACTGAGAAGTCAAGTGACTTCTGACTTCCTCAGGGTCACACATCCTGGAAAGTCTGATGCAGGTTTGAACTCAGATCTTCCTGATTCCAATTCGAGCCGAGTGTTTCCAACATAGCAAAGACTGAATAAATGCCAGTTTAGTGACTGCTTCTCTCCTCTCCACCAATCAGCTGCCAAGAAACAAGAAGTGACTGGCCCAAGATCACACAGATTAGAAAAAAGACATAGGGATTTGAAGCCAGGCCTTTAACTCCAAACTTTATTCAAGCTCATGTTCCTCATACTTATTTGCTTTTTCAGCACCTCGAGTGTTCTTAGACCAGATGAGACTCTTTGTACTGCTCCAGACCTGTCAGGGCCTGCGGAGGCCTTCCTGAAGCCCCCCGTTTGCATTGGCCTAAACTTCTGATATTCATTCCTCAAAATCAGCCATCCATCATAAAAATGCAACCTGGAATAACAATCACCAAGATTTAATAAGACACCAAAGAGTTGGAAACCCTGCTCGCATATTTTCCCACCCGCAAAAACACTTGTGATCAAATCTTTGGTGTCCCAAATCATCTTGCACTTCATTACTGGCATTATGGTGCTCATTTCGTCTTGCCTTCATTTGCCCTTTTTGGAAACCAAAACCTTGTCTTGAAAAAGAACTTTCTGGTGGCATTTCCCCTTTTGATTTGTTCTGGGAAATGGACATTTTTTAAAAGAGTTAGAGACCACTACAGGAAGGAAATCAGACCATTGAGGGGGATACACATACACACATATACAGTTGTATCTACAAGATACACATAAATATATATATATTTACACATATATGTGTCTATGTGTACTTGTATGTCTATGTGCATATACACATCTGTACCTATGCACATACATGTATGCATGTATGTGGGTATACATATGTACGTATGCACATACATGTATATATGTATGTGTGTATATATACATAGTATTTGTGTTTATAAAATTGATTCCAAGTCCTAATTTGTGATCAGTCATTATTACTGAATAAGATGCTCATTTCATGGGGAATTTGTATCTAATATAAAGAAAGCCCATAAAATAATGATGGAAACCCAGAAAAGGCTATGGCATGTCAAACTTGTAGATTCATTTTCCCAGCAAATAAGAGGGCAAACCTTAGAATCTATAAGAATGTCCCCTAGATGAACAAGTAGGCTTTGTTGGAATCAGCCCAAACTTTGATATCCTCCTATCCTCCACCATTTAAGAATCAAGCACTCCAGGAAATATTAGGTCTTCATGATCCATATGTTGTTGAGAGTCACCACTCCTGCACCTGCCAGATTTCTCAATGTGCCTGCCGATATAATGGGACTTCTGTATCGAGGAGGCCTGCAGCCTATTCTCGGCCGCAGGTGAAGGACCAAAGTTATTGCTTGGGAAAGCAGCCAAGTATTTGAAGTATGTGAGGAAAAATAAAAAGGTGGCTGCAAAGCCTGATACCTAAGCTAGTCATAGCCAAAATCAGCTGAGTGAATTTCACCTATCTAGACCCCAATTTTTTCCTCTGTGAAACGAACAGGTGGGATCAGATTACCTCTAAATTTGTTCCTAGTGTGTGTTCCTCGGAGCCCTAACTGTGTCTGGGGTAAATCTGATGGGAGCACAGAGGATGATCCCATGGTGGTAGTGGGTACCAGACACAAAAAACAGTAAGATGGGAAGGCTTTTAACCTCAGTGCATTCCTGAACTCTGTATTCCCAGTAACACAACAGAGCTAGTATTGCCAAGTCATGGCATCTCTCATATATGCCCCACACCCTTCGCTGTACTCTCACAGCCACCATGTCTTGTCACCTGGACAATTTCAATAGCCTTCAAACAGCTCTCTTTGACTCATCGCTAGTCATTCCAATCAATTCTCCACTCAGATGCCAAAATGAACTTTCTAAAGAGCAGCTCTGACCATGCCACTTCCTGGTGAGCTACAGCCCAGATCTTTAGCTATACATTGTGCTCTGAGTGGACTAACAAGTCCCCTTCCAACCTTTCTAGTCTTTTTACATTCTATTCTCCTTACACCCACTCTACAACCCAACATCTTTGGCCAGTTTATAGGGCCTCTAACAGGTTCCTTTATGTACTACCCTTCTGCTTTTGTACTGTCTGTCTCTCATGCCTGGGGCACTCTTTTCCCTCCCTTTCTCCACCTGACATCTCTACCTCTATTAAGTCTTAACTGGAACCCCACTTCTTCTGTAAAGCTTTTCTTGGTCCTCTTCCTCCAATGCTGCTAATGCCCTTTCCTCCCAAACTACCTTCATCTACTCTCTCTATATATATATCTCCTAACTGCTAAGTTATTTACATGTTATCTCCCCATTAGAATACAAATTCCCTGAGGGCAGGCACTGTGTTTATGTTTCTCTTTATATCTCCAATGCTAAAACAAGTGCCTGCCATGGGGTCAGTACTTCTTGAAATGATTCAACATATATCCTATAAGGCAATTGTGCCTTATTCCAATGGGAAGATCACAAGGCACAATGAAGAGATAGAGACTGCATTCAGGAAATGGAATGGAAACATGACCACCCAGGGAACAAACATGTCTCAAGATGGTATTAGTGGTTTAGGGAGTGTACGGGTGTTCAGGAAAGATTAGCACTTCTGGTGTAAGGGCTGCTAAGCCCTTTACAAGCTTGGCATTCACATCCAAAGCCAGAGAAGATCTTGAGAATGTGGAAGCTCTGAAGCAATATCTAATCGAGATGACGACAGACAACAGTCATTTGGAAAATTGTGAAGCCATATAGGCCAAAAATCACTATGATAAACCAGCCAGCCCTTACCCCTCCCACCCCCATGGAGAGATCAGAGGCAGAGGAAGGAAGATATCAGCAGCATGATGATATCACTGGATAACTGGGGCTTTTACACTGTTAGAGACCCAGAAGGTACCCTATTAAACTGAGCCCTGGCTCATGTGTTGCCTACATATGGCCTTTTATACATGATCCCATACTGATTCCCAACACTAATGGTGTCCATCAGTCAGTCAACAAGTAATTATTGTGGTGTGTGTATTTTTTTTGAGATGGTGCCTAGATATATGGGGTTATTGTTTCCTCGCAATTTCTTTTCCTATGTTTTAATTAAATGCCTTAACATTGACCTAATTTTGTCTTCCAACTGAAAAAAAGAAAAGATATCAGTGGGGGCTTATATATCTTGGTCTTTAGCAGATGTAGAACCAGACATATACTGAGAGCTGGTGGTGGCTATGTCAGGGGCTCCATTTAGGAAACTGGGGTGCTCCATGCTTTAGAAGTGTCAGAGTATGCATTATAAAGAAGGAAATCATCTTCTGCCCTCCACTAGCAGAGAACAGCAGTATAAGGGGAGATTGCCAATAAGGGGCCACCAACAATGGCTTCTCTCTGCTCATTGTCAAGGATCTGTGGTCCAAGAAAAATGGTGGGGTCCTGGAAATCACTCTCCATTCTGCACCCACTGCTTTTCTGTTGGTAAATACAGGAGAAAATGGAATGCCATAAGATGACACCTGGAGGTCAAAAATGTGGAAAGACAAAACCAAGAATATGAGTAGAAATTCCTAAGCTAACTGCTCTAAGATGAGGTGATCTGGACGTATTTGGGATGCAGATCTCCTGTTACTGGGTTGTCTGACTTGTGTCTCCTTATTCAAATCTCCCCCATACCACAAGTGCACACAAACAGCCACAATAAAGCACCAGAAGAGATTGAGCTGGGGCAAAGGGTCATTAAAGACCATAATCTGTAACTGCAGTGTGGATAAGAGATCCAACAATAACAATCACATATGAGTTTGGAACAAGATTCTCCTCTGCCCTGACATTACTCTGAGATATGTGGAATGAGAAGGAGGCAGCTGGAATGGAGGATCCTCTTGGTGCTTGCCAAAGTAAGCATGTTTGTTCAGGAATGGGGGAGAAAAAGGGAGAAGGGGCCAACATGGCATGCTTGCTGCCTTAAAGAAAAGCAGAATTGATCCATCAGTCTAGCCAGTAAAGGCTAGTGCTAACATAAGAGGTTTTGGTGTGCTAACTTTTAACTATCACTAAAACAGCATTTCATCACCTGGGAGTGTGTGGTTACCATATGGCTTTAAAACCACTTTCCATACCACTTTGCCTTTCCTTTCAGGCCAGAGCTTTGCACTTCTGCTTCATGTTACCTGGTTTGTAAAACCAGAGAGCAAGCAATATGAAGCTCATTCCCCAAAGTGATGGTGGAATTGTCCATCATAGTGAAATTCAAATGGTTCAACATTCAAGAAACTTGGCATGACTGACACCTGTTTCTCTGTGCTTTAATCAATGGTCAACTTTCTCCTGCAGCTAAAAAGAAATCAGGAATATAGATGCAGAGAATATTGCACCCTAAACTCCCAACTGGACTTTTTTCTTTTGGAATTGAATGAATGGATGGATGAATAAATAAAAAGTCATTGTTATTATTTGTTATAAAAGCAGATGGAGATGGAAGACTGGGCATTTTCTCTGATCCTCAGAATCTCTCAAAATTCTCCAAAACAGGCATTATAAACCAGAGATAGAGCAAGTTCAGCTGACCCAGAACCTAGAAAAAGTTAAAATATAATGAACTGATACCTGCCCTGAACTCATAAACACCCTATTCCACAGTGCTCACCATTCTATCCCCAGTGAAATCACACTAGCTGACCCAAAGACCTAACCTATGGGCTTGCAACAACAACCAGCCCTATACCCTGTCCCTCTTCTCCTTTCCACTGCCAGGGGCTAAGTGATTAGTACCATAGCAACCCTGCAAAAGATTCTCTTGTAGAATGCAGGAACAGAGAAAATAGGGCAGGACATGTGACTGTGCTTGAACATAGCTCCCCCTGCCAAAGTCACTTGGTGCAGAGACCTAGGCTGGTGAGTTGTGAATTGACTAGTGCCAATGGAGACTGAAAGCATGAGATCTAACCCCGAAGGAAACCTTCATCAAAGTGGGGAGAGTAAGAAAATGAGCAAGGGCAGGGGAGGGGAAGGGGAAAAGAAAATTATTAAAGACTTTGAGAAGAAGAAAGTTCAAAGACCTTGAACATAAGCAGATAAACCAACAGGGAAAACATTAAAAAAACAGAAGAAATTATAACCCCCAGATCTAGTAAACTAGTTCATTCACCCATGACTAAATATTACAGAAACAAAAACAATCCAAATACTTGAAAAGACAGGAGATTCTGTGGAATTTGAGAATATAGAATTAAAACATACTTTTTCTGAGTTGGTTAAAAAGAGAAATGAGAATTCTAAGAGCACAATTTTTGGTCTGCACAGAAAAAAATGGGCACAATAGAAAAAACTTGAATTGGCAGATAAATTTTGTCAAAGAAACTAAAGAGAGATCAATTGATGAAGTGAAATGAATGATAATCTAGAAGAGAAGCAAAACCCGCCCAAATAACATTAATAGAAAATTTGCTCTCTATGCAATCAAAACATTGTGCTCTCAAAGAAAGTATGTACAAAGGTAACCTAAGGATTTCTGATGTTTAAGAAGAACACGTGTCAAAAAACCTGAATACCGTAATGCAAGAAACAATATCTCCCCAAAGTGCCCAGAAATTCTCATCACAGAAAATGAAATACCAATTGAAAACGTGCAGATATGGCCTCCAGAAAACAAAACAAACAAACAAACAAAAAAACCAACAGAAACAAAAACAAGGCTGCAAACTCCAAGCATATAGTGGATAAAAGTAAAAATTCAATTCAGACATAAGTTCTGTGAGTGACAGGAGAAAGACAGTCAAATTAAAAGTAAATAAAATTCAAATAACAAAACACTATTCTGTACCTACCAGAAAACACAGGAGGGAATGGAATATTGTGGAATAAGAGGAATGAAATTCAGGATGCAGTCTAGGGTTACCACACCCCCTGCAAATCTGATCTTAACCATGAATGAAAAAAGGATGGATGTTCAATAATTAAGAGGGATTTACACATTCTCAGGAAGAAAATCAAACATAAAGAAATTACTGGCTTCTGAAATACCCTAGACAACAAAAATTCAGAAGGGAGAAATGACTTCAACAGCCAAGGACAGCAACATCAACAAAGTGGTAGCAGAGAGTCTACTTAGAGATTTCTTTATAAAAATACACAAGACAGGAGTAAAGGTGGAAGTCAGATAGAGGTAACAATGGAGAGGTGGGCCCTCATGAGGCACTGTGGACAGAACCTAGTGACACTCCGCCTATAAAAAAATCAATGTATTTTGTGGTACTGCATTACAAAATAGAGGGGTGCATGAAGGGGTGAGGAGAACAGGGAAACAAAGAGGATTGTGTGATGTGCCAGGGCCAAATTAATTAATCAATAAACATTTATTAGGGAGCTATTATGTTTTAGGTATTGTGCTAAGTATGGGCAATAAAAATACAAATAAAATCAAATACAATCCCTGCCCTCAAGTAGCTCACAATCTAATGAGAAAGTGAGGAAATCATGGGAATTGAGTGAACCACACTGACTCCATCTTGTAATTCAATTCTGGAAGTAACTCAGTTCCATTTCCATTCAATTATGGGTCTAGTCCATTTTCTGTCTTGTGAGAAAACTTTACTTATGGGAATTGTGAAAAAGTGTTATTGCATTGTTTGAACCTAGCCCTGTGTTGCTGAGAAGCTGGACCATCTCTATCCATTGCTTAGAGACCCTTAACTAAGGACTTAGGTTATGCTGACCAGAAACTGTCAGATCTGAAGATTGATGCAAGGAGTTTTCTCACAATTATACATGGAAACCAACGCATATGTTTTATCTGAAAACTGGCCCCATGCTCGTCGATCAGTTACTGTTTCCTTGTTCCTCTGATTGAATATAGACAATTGAGGAGTTAGTGGGACACCACTATTCCTGATTTCAGAAAATTGCACCTGTTAACTCTCCCTCTCCCATTTTTCCCTTTTTCCCTCCCCCTAATCTTTCTTCCAGTCAGAAATCACTTTACCTAATCTTGTATCCTGGTTTATATCCTGTTGATTGCTTTCTTTTATTGCATAAAAATCTATTCTCCCCTGTATCCTGGTTCCAATGCTAAGCTGAAGAGACCTCGTTCCAATTTGTTGTGAAATTGGCATGAATTGCTTAATAAATTGATATGCTTGGAGCTAGAACCTTTGTTTCCTCAAGTATTTCAGATTTCACCTTCCACAAAACAACAAACAAAAAAAGCTTAAAATAAGGGGGAGGGGGAGGCAATGATGCAGAGTTCTAAAACCATCAAAAAGCAGTATAGCTGGTGGGCAATTGGGATAAGACTTGTGCTGAGCCCACTCTTTAAACAGGCACCCTAGAGGCCATGGTCCTGTCCTTCAGGCCAAGCTTCTGATCAGAGGAGCAGGGGTTTCTGATGAGCTGTGGATAACAGGTAGATTCAATCTTGCAGCATAATGAGATTTCCCAGTGATGAGTTTTCCGGGAATGATAGAGACTTCCAGAGAAGCCCCAAAGCAATGTGGGGCCAGTAGGGAGGAGAAAGTATTCCCTGCAGTCTCTCAGGAAGAGAAGACCCTAAGAGAGAGTGAATGAGGAGTATAGGGGAAAGATTGAAATGTGGGGGAGGGGAGGTCTCACTTTGGTGATAGGAAAGGGTTTCACTGATGAATGATGCTATAGGTGAATAGAGATATTTTGTGAAAGGAGATGGAGACCTTGCACTGCATGTTTTCTGTGGGATTTGGTACTTGAAAGGACCACGCATACCACCTCAAGATGGATGGAATTGGAATTTATGAGGGCCACTGGAACATGAAGGACTGAGTGGTCATGGACCCAGAGAAGAGATTTTGAGGCAAAGTAGGTAACCAGGGCGAGAGAAGGTATAGATCAATGGAGAGCCGCATAATCAGGGATATGGTGGTATATCTTGCCATGTGACAGTGTCCTTTGTCAACTGCAGGCATTATCATTTTTCTGGGCAAGGTATACAAGGCTATGGCAGAAAGTGCCTGGAAGAAAAAGTCCAGAATGGATACCTTAGAAGTAGATTTCACTTTTTCAACCTCCCTTGAACATCCTCCTTCTCTCCTTCAAAACTTCCAGCACTCTCTTGCAGGCTCTCATCATCTCATGCCTGGATTATTGTAATAACTTGCTGGGGTGGTCTGCCTGCTTCAAATTTCTCTCCACTCCAATCCGTTCTCCATTAAGCCACTAAAGTGATTTTCCTAAAGCATATGAATCATCATTGATCATGTCACCTCCCTACTTAAAAAAGTCCAGTGGCAACCTATATACTTTAGAAGCAAATACAGAATGCTCTTTTTAGCTTTCAAAACCCTTCAGAACTTTGCCCCTCCTACCTTTCAACTCTTTTTATACCTTACTCCCCAACACAAACTTTTGAATCCAGTGTCACTGACCTCCTGGCTGTACCACAAATAAGGCACTCTAATTTTCAGTTCCAGGAAATTTCTCTGACTGTCCCCCAGGACTAGAATGCTTCCCTTCCCCCACTCTCCCTACTGACCTCTCTGGATTAATTGAAGTTACAAATAAAATCCCACCCTCTGCATGAAGCTTTTTCCTGCTCTCCTTAATTCCAGTGCCTTCTCCCTGTGAATTATCTGTGATACATATCTGTGATATGTATATATGTACATACATACATATAGATGTATACAACACACACACACACACACACACACACACACACACACACATCTTTGTTGTCTCCCTCATTAGATTGTAAGCTACTTAAAGACAAGGACTGTGTTTTGCCTTTTTTTGTATCTCCAGTACTTAGCACATAAATGTTAATTGGCACTTAATAAATATTAATTGATTGAATCCATGAAAAATACAGAGAGTAAAGAATGATTAGATAGTTACAGGGGTCAAGAACTGGAAAATGAGTGCCTAGATTAGACACATTAGAGAGAATGGGCAATGAACAACAATGAGGCAAATCCTGTTTGGAAAGGGATACAAAGAATACAATTTTAAAAAGAGGTTAAAAATTGAAGGGAAGGTGAGGAAGAGAGAATCTTGACTGAGAAAAAAGAGAGAAGAATTAAATAACCAGATAAAAGCAGGAAAGATAAAAGAAGTCAGAAGCAACATTCCAAAGGGAAAGGGGTAACAAATGAGATGGGGGGATCTGAGGTGAAAAGTTCCAATGAGAATAAAGCCACCTGAAGGAAAGATAAGCTATAGTAACTGAAGAGACATAGCTCTGTGTTTACAAGAGAATAGAGAAATTATAACCAGAGGGAAAAACCAGTATTAGAAACAGATGGAGAAAAATATAAACCTAATTATCATAACTATAAATGTGAATGGATCAAACAATCCAATAAAATTAAAAAGACTGAAAAACTGGATAAGAAAACAAACTCTCACAATTTGTTGCTTACGAGAAATACATCTAAAGGACAAATGCATATAGAAAACAAAACTGCAGTAATGGGGGAAAATTACTGCGGATCAAGTGAATCAAAAAAAGCAGAAATTGCAATTATATTGCCTGCTAAAGCAAAAAATATTCAAAAAATAAAGAGGGATAAACAAACAAACAAACAAACAAAACAAAACAACCCTGAATTAAACTGAAAGGAACCATAGACAACAAACCATTATGAGTAATAAACTTATATGCTACAAATGTCTAAGTATCCAAATTCATAAAGGAGATATTAACTGAGCCACAAGAAGACATAGACAGTAACAGTTTGGGATAAATCTAACAGAAAGAAAAACAAAAAGGAAATTGTGGAACAAAACAAATTTTTGGAGAAACTAGGGCTTAAACAATTATGGCATCTTCTAAATGGGACTCCAAAAGAGTATACATATTTCTCAGTACCATATGGAACTCTTACCAAAAAGATGACCATGTAGGAGGGCATGGACATAGTGTACGTACATATAAAAAGGAAGAAATAACAAATAGATCAGTCACAGGCCATAAACAATAAAAATAATCATTGGTTCACAGACCACAAATGAAATACATAGAATTAAATGGAGGTTTAACCACAAAAAATTTAAATTATTAATGATCAAAGAGTAAATCACAGAAACAATAATTACATGAAAGGGCAAGATACTGATGAAACAATATAATAAAATTTCTGGGATGTACCTAAGCAGTCTTTGGGAAAGGTGGGTCATATCTCTACAAACATGAATGAACAAACTTTTAAAAAAGAGAATTAATGAACTGAATAAGCATGAAGATACCAAAAGAACCAACCAATAAACCTAAAATAAGCACAAAAGGAGTTATTAAAAATTATAAGAAAATAGATCAATTGGAAAAATGTAGAAATGATAATAAAACTAAAACCTGTTTCTTTGAAAAGACTACAAAAATTGATAAACTTTTAGTTAATCTGGTTTAAAAATCAGAGTATGAAAAATCATATTAATAAAATAGCAAATGAGAAAGATGAAATCACAAAAAAACCAGGAGAAATAAAAATAATAATAATCCATATTGTCCACAGTTATATGTTAACAAAACCCAAAAGAAAGAGAGGAATATGTTCAATATTTTTTAATATCCAAACTATAAGGAGACCAAATAGAGATCTTAAATACCCCAGTCTCGGAAAAGAAAATAGATGAAGCAGTAAAGGGAGTAACAAAGAAAAAACTCCTGTCTTGATGGATTCATGGGGGAATTGTCTTTATTTTTAAAGAAAATCAGTATTCATACTTAAAAAACTTATTCTCAAAAATTGAAAAATAAAGTACTCTAACAGATTTTTTTAAGTGAAATATAGTCTTTATACCTAAACCAGGGAAAGAGAAGACTAAACAAGCAAACATACAAAAAAGGACAATATCACTAATGAACATTGACACAAAAATTTTAGGCAAAATCCGGCCAGAGTACAAAAATGTATTTGGAAAGGAACTCATTATGTCTAAATAGGGTTCCATCTAGGGATGCAAGAATATTTCAACATTAGAAAAGCAATCAAAATTATTTATCATGTTAAAAATAAAAAAAAACCCATTCCAAACCGTATGATAATCTCAATGCATGCAGAAAAAAGTCTTTGACAAAGTATATCACTCACTTGTGCTAAAATCCTCATAAAATATAGGTACAGAGGGACCTTTTTTAATATCATAAAAAAAATCAATCTAAAACTAAAATCAAACATCATATTCAATAGGATACATTAGGTTTTTTTGCACTCAATATGGGATTAAAGCAAGGATTCTCCCTCCTCCCTTTTTATTTGATATACTTCTGGAAATGCCAGCAATAGTAAGAAAAGGGAAAGAAATTAAAGACATAAAGATAGGTTAAAAGAAGACAAAACTATACTTATTTGCTGATGATAACATGATTTACTTGGAAAATCCTGTGGACTCAGCCAACATGCTAATTGAGGCAATAGCTTCAGTAAAGTTGCAGGGTACAAAATAAACTCTCCAAAAGCAATGGTATCTCTATATAATTATAGTAAAACCCAAGAGGTTGTAATAGAAAGGGAAATCCCATTCCATATAACCACAAAGTGCAGAAAGTACCTAAGGATACACCTACCAGAGCATACAAAATAAATTCATTTACAAAGGGCTCTTAAAAACAAACAAATAAGGGGCCATGCAAATAGCTGGAAGAATAGTCAATGCTCATGGCTAAGCTGTGCCAATATACCAAAAGTGATAATACTAACAAAATTAAATTGCACTTTTAATACTGCACCAATCAAACTGTCAAGGAGGTATTTTATAGAACCAGAGAAGACAATATCAAAATTCATTGGAAAAAATAAAATATCTAAAATATTAAAAGAAATTATGAAATGAAGTATGGGATGATGGGGGAATAGCACTTCCGCCACTAAAACTACGTTATAAAGCAGCAGTAATCAAAACTATCTAGTATTATTTTTTTAAAAAGAGAGAAATGGATTAATAGAACAAACCAGACAAGGGAGAAATAGAAGCAGTGAAACTCGATAATGTGGTATTTGATAAAGTGGGTAACATAAATTACCTAGGACAAACTCCTTTTTTTGATAAAAAAAAAAAAAAAAAAAACTCTGCTGAGAAAGCAGGAAATCAGTCTCGTAATAGTCTTAGACCAGCACCTTATACCACACTCAACAATATATTCTAAATGGATATATGACCTTAATATTAAAGATCATACTATAAAAAATATATAGAAGAGAAGCAGAGGGGAGTAGGCAGAGAGAGGAAGTAGAGGAGGGAGTGAGGAAGGGAAGGGAAGAGGAAGGAAGAAAGGAAGGAAGGAAGGAAGGAAGGAAGGAAGGAAGGAAGGAAGGAAGGAAGGAAGGAAGGAAGGAAGGAAGGAAACATGTATTAAGGACCTATTAGGTAATTTGTACTAGACTAAACACTGGAAGGAAAGTATTATTGTTATCCGCTTTTTAAAATATGTAAACTGAGGCAGAGAGAGGGTATTTGATTTTGCCCAGAATCACACAGCTGGTAAGGACCTGAGGATGGATTTGAACCCAGTTCTTCCTTACTCCAGACCTAATTAATACTAAGGAGCTCATATCCTAATTTTAGATAGATAGTTAGAGGAAGACTTTAAGCAGAGGAAGGATGACCATTAATTGGGTGAGTTATAGAGGGGAGTGCATACTTGAACAAGTATGAGTTGGCCTCTCAGGTCCCCCTAATTCTAAGTTTGTGTGAATCAGCATCACGTCATGTGCATAACATACAAGTGTACCCCTCTACTTTTCTGAAGAGAATGGAATGTCATATCTGCCACTTCCCACCCTTGTGAAATTAGGTAAGTGACAGAACCTACTTTATCAGTTTTCTCACCTGTGAAATAAAGGGATTGGGCTAGAAGGTCTTCAAGATCTCTATAAGCTCTAGGTCTGAATCATCTGATAAGGGAATTTGTGTATAATTATGTTTTCTATCCCTTTCCACTAAAAATCTTGAAAAGCTTTATAATAATATCCCTACTCTTCCTCTTCATATCATATCATGCCATATGAAGACACTCTGCCACTCTAAAGTTCAGAAATTCTCCTAAAGTCATTGAGACACAAGTAGGGTAAGGACTTAACTTCAGGCCCCAGATGTCGAGTTCTAGATGTTTGCTTTCAGCATGATTTATCTATTCCAGTGGCTTTTGGTCTTCTGGTGGGGGCATAATCATTGCCCAAGAGCCAGAGTTCATGGGAAGGAAATTTCTCTCCTTCTAATTATACTCAGTGGAATCCCTGTTCCATTTCAAATGTCTAAAACTATTTCTCACATCTTGAATTTGGCAAAACCCAGGGCACATTCTGCAGATGTTTTTCTCCTTAGCTCTTAAAGCTTCATAGATTTCAAATGTAATTGGGCATTGGTGATTAGTTGACCTGTCACTCATTGGAACATTGTTTTGCAAAAGCCATCCTGATGCAAAGGAGTCCTTAGGGACTCGTAAATGCATGTTTTAAAAGTCTGCCGCTTTGAAGTCTGAATTGGTGCTTTGGCAAAGAGAGATGGGCATGGGACCTCAATTCAATTTTATGCTGCAAATCGGTGTTGTGAGAATGAATCTTCACTGGGAAACAAATGTTCTTTGTCTGGAGGAGCACAATTGGGCACGAGCTCATCTAACCTGAGCTCAGAAAAACTGGACTAATTGAGTGCAAATACACTCATGACAAGATCTTCTTTTATTGTTTATTTTTTGTTTTAATATAATGCTACTAAAAAAGACTATAAGCACTTAAATGAAATTTTATTGATTTTTTCTTTGTCATCATTTACATACATATCTATAAATCATATATATATATATATATATGTATACACACATACACACACACACACACACACACACACACACACACACACACACATATAGCACTTCCTCATTCTCCTACCCCAAAGGAAAGTCTTTTTAAAACCAACAAAAATAATCAAGCAAAATCAGCAAACACAACAAGTGTATGTGGCGTTGTAGACCACTCTCTAGGGTCTCCTACCTCCCTTTGAAAGGGGAGATTTCTTTCCTCATGTCTTCACTGGGGCCAAGTTTGAGGGAATCAAATGATCTTTATTTGAATGGTCTTCTGGTTTGCCTGATTTTAGTCATTTGAGTCAATGTGCATATTGTACTCTTGTTTCTTCTTTACATTATTCCAGTTCTTTCAAGTCTTCCCTTCTTTCTACAAATTCCTCATCTTTGTGATTTCCTACAGGGTGATATTAGTTCATTGATTTATATGCCACACACCACAACTTGTTCAGCTCTTCCCTAGTCAATGGTCACCACTTTATTTCCATATTTTTTGCCACCACAAAAATAAGGCACCAATGAATATTCTGGTATATATGAGATCTTTCCTTTTTATGTGTTTGGGGCATATGCCAACCAGTGAGACTATTGTCTGGAAGGGTTTAAAATTTTAATGACTTTTCTTGCAAAAATTCAAGTTATTTTCTAGAATGGTTACAGCAATTCACAACTCCATCATCAGGGTATTAGCGTGCCTGTTTGCTCACAGGCCCTCCAACATTGATAATTTCTGTCTTTTGTCAACTTTGCCAGTTTACTGGGTGTGAGGTAAAACCTCAAAGTTGTTTTGATTTGTATTTCACTTTTGTTATCGATTTAGAACAATATTTCATATGGGTGTTGATTGTGTTTCTCATTTTGAAAACTCTTCTCTCCTTTTTATCAAATTCACTTATCTGCTACAGGATGCTTTTAAAGTCCTTTACAAATGAAACTATCCATTAAAAACCAATTACTTAATGTGCAGAGTGGTTAGTTGGCTATCCATGTTTCATTGCAAGAAAGCCAAAGCACAGGCAGGCAAATGAAATGTTTGGATCTCTCATACTGCTAACATAACCACATTTATTTTGCCCAGAACATATTAATCAGATGTGGGAATAAACCAAGATGGAAAAATACATAATGGACTAGCATTTTCTTAGTTGTACTAGGTTAGAAGGATACAAATATGCAGATGTTTCAACAATCCAGCTAGCAGCTTCTGTGGGGGTGTAAGATCCACCCACAGCCAGCACCCAGAAAGCTGCCAACAGCACAGGTTCTTTTGATCTGCTTAACTAAGGAAAGCAAGGTGAAGGGGCTGACAAGCTTACTTTAATTCAGCATACAAATATCATTTGCTTAGTTCAGGGGAAAAGGCCAGCACCCTGAACTTCAGAGCAAATTACAAACAAATTACAAACATCAACAGACAGACCAAATACAGATTCATAGTTACCAACATCTAGGTTCAGCCCGGGAGCTCAGAGCAAGGGCTGGCCCAGAGTCATGCACGCCACCACTGCTGTGGGGAAGAGCTCCAAGGAAGAGGAGGCCAACCCCTGGTTTTATATCTTTTTCAACATCAGGGGTGAGTCACACATGCAACTCACCCACGTGACATAGAATCATCACAAAGAGGCAACTTAAACCCATGTGGTCTAAGAGCCTTTGCTCTCCCAGATATGTAAACTAGGCCCTCCCTGGAGTTAGCCCCACTTTGGGTCCCACCTTAGTTGCCAATCCATACCCACTAAGGTTTTACACCTAATAGCGGTTTGGGCCTGGGGCTTAGCAACTAGTAAGGCTCAATGAAATACACTAAATTACTCAAAGGGAACAAAATCCAAACTATTCAAGGGCACTTGTTGAACTAAGGGCTAAGGAGCCCATTTTGCTTACCAACACACTCCACCCATTGTTCTAGGATACATAATCTAATCAGCCATATATCCTAGAACATAAATTGACCCATTATACATTGCGATCCAATAACGCAGGAAACTAAAACACATCATTCGCAACAAAGCAAAACATATTATTCAGTGACATTCCCAAATATCTGTTTGCAATACAAACATGATCCACCCCTAGGTCCCAGCAAGATAATCTCTTCAATCAATCATTTCCAAAATACTTGTTAACAATTCAAATGTCCATCCCTATGTCAAAGCAAGTTAATCTCTTTAGCTAATACCAAGTGTCCAAATAAAGTACTTCTTCAGCAGCACACTGCATGGCAGGCTTTTTCCCAGTACCCTGAGGCACAGGCATGCTTTAGTTAGTAAAGTCCTAGAGCAAACAAGCAAATAGAGTTCTCTTGGGGATGTCTCCTCCCCAAACTGCCGTTGCAGACTTCCACGTGGCACCCAAAGTCCCAATTTCAAAGAAAGAGTCCAAACAAAGTTCTTTTAGGGTCTGTTCTCCCCATTATGTTCCAGTCCCTGGTTCCAAGTCCTGAGGGGTGACTGGACGATAAAGGCCAATGGGGTGGGGTCCCTGGGGGTCCAAGTCACTTCCTCCACCCCAACAAAAATAAATCCATGTCTCCCTCCTGGATCCCAAGCAGCCCAAGCTGAAGGTACCAAAAAGGCAGACTCAGTGCCTTGCTGCAAAGTTTCTATCTTGCCCCAGGGCTGAATTCCAAGTCCCTGGGTTCCTAGTTGTCTAGTTCCAGCTGGCGTTTCCTGGCTTCTGCCAGAATCTGGGTTGCAATATAGGTGATTCTCCACCTTTTTGCTCACCTCAAAGTTCTCTGCTCTGGATAGGGAAGGCAGGGAAAAAGCACACTCAGCGTCTTGCTGCAAAGTTTCCATCTTGCCCCAGGGCTGGACTCCAAGCACCTGGGTTCCAACTCCAGCTGGCCTCACCTGGCTTCTTCTGGAATCCCAATGTAGGTGGTTCCCCATCTTTGTGCTCACCTCACCAAAGTCAGCTGGAAGGCAGCACACTGCTCTCACCTTTCCAAAGTTCTCATGCACGCAGTCTTCTGCTCTGTCTCGGTCAGTATTTTGGCAGCTGCCATCTGCTTCTTTTTCTCACCAGCCCCTCCTGCCAAATCTGTAGGAAGGCCATTCTCCAAGTCTCCAAGGCCATTCTCCACTCCTGTTTCAAAACTCCATATACAACATAATCTCAAGACATTCGCCCTTTCAGCAAGGTCCTCCGGTGCCGGGCTTATCAACTTAAGCCCTGGGAAGAAGGGATTATCTCCTGCTATGGGCCCCTGAGAAACCAAGCCCAGCACTTCCACCAGCCTGTTTTCCTTCAGGACTTTGTCACTCCTGAGGCTCCACAGAACCATAGCCACCCCAAGTACAAAGAGCACTCCAAAGACAGGGAAACATTCAACCAAACCAGTACCCCAAAACGCCATGCTTTCCTGTTAAAGGCAGATCCTGACCACCACTATGCCATTTATTTCAACAATCCGGCTAGCAGCTTCTGTGGGGGTGTAAGATCCACCCACAGTCATCACCCAGAAAGCTGCCAACAGCACAGGTTCTTTTGATCTGCTTAACTAAGGAAAGCAAGGTGAAGGGGTTGACAAGCTTACTTTAATTCAGCATACAGCAGGAGAATCTCTTTTTTGTATTAGCATAAATATACTCCAAAGATTAAATGTTAATATGTAACATTTATTCAATTCCTTTATCAATCAATAAATATTTATTAAATGCGTACTATGTGCCTGTTTCAACAATCTGGCTAGCAGCTGTTGTGGGGGTGAAAGACCAACACAAGCCCAACAACAAGAATACTACCAGCACGCTGCAAAAGCCCAGGTTCTTTTGATCTGCTTTAGTAAGGAAATCAATGTTAAGGGGTTGACAAGCTTACTTTAATTTAGCACACAAATATTATTCACTTAATTCAGGGGAAAAACCCAGCACCCTGAACTACAGAGCAAAATACAAAGTACAAACATCGAGAGACAGACTTTGTTCGATTCAAATCCAAATACATAGTTACCAGAATTTAACAAAGTCTCAGCATCTGGTTGCAAGCTGGAGGGCTCTTAGCTACAGCTGCCTGGAGTCTTCACATGGAGTCTTCACATCATGCATCAGGGCACCACCAAGACTGAGAGCCCTGTGCAAATGCCTCTGTCCTCTCTTCTTATAGGGCTTCGGACATCATCAAACGTCATCTGAATGACCAGAACTTAGGCTGCTATGATTGTCTCTTGAGTTAGCACCTCCCCTTAGTACCCTGAGAGCTTCATACCCACATAGGCTCAGCACCTAATAGGGATTTGGGCCTGGGGTTTAGCACCTAGTAAGACTCAATGAAATACACTGAGTTACTCCAAGGAAACAAAAGCCAAACTCTTCAAGGGCACTTGGTTGAACTGAAAGCTAAGAGCCATTTTGCTTACCAACACAGTGCTGTGCACTGTGTTAAGGGCTATACAAGGATTCAACACCAAAGTCCTTCTCTGCTGCCTTATTTTGACATGGTGGTGACTTTGGCTTGCCCCAAGGGTATGCCAACAAAGCACTGGTAAGCTCTCCCAAGCGAGAAGGACTGGCCCTGGAAAAAGACCTTGCCTGCTGTCCATAAGCCAGTTCTAGCTAAGTATAATCAGCAAATCTGGTCACTGGGTGGTGACTCATTTTGGTGAGCCATGAATTAGACACAAATGCAAAGTCTTCCTTAGTCTTGATCAGTTTTCTTGTTATCCCCAGTCTTTAGCACGGTGTCTAGCACATAATGGGCTCCTAATAACGGCTTGTAAATTGATTGACTGACATTCTGCTTTCACAGTGCCTGTGAAATGGTTCAAATGGGGGATAAAGACCATAGACACTGGACAAATGTCAACATAACTACTCATACCCCAAATGTAAGAAGGTTCCAATAATCAATAAGTTGAAAGAGGGCTAGATAAGGAAAAATCCATACTGACAGTCTTCCTAGAAACAAAACTAGAAGATATAAAATATTGAAGCTCGATGATGGCTCTAGGCTCGCCTTAAATAGGCAAAGAAAGGAGCTCAGAGACTTTGCCTCATTTTTCACCCAAGGATGACAAGCAAAAATATTTCATGATTCATGTAGTCATCTTGGTTTGCAGGGCTCATAATTGATGTAGAAAAAAGAATCCAATAAAGATCATTGTAGCAGCTTCCAACATTCAGTGAAGACAATGAAGCAGAGAAATTCTGTGAAGAAACAAACAAGATCCTAGAAACTCATCCATGAACTATCTTGCTACTCAGTTACTTCTCGCCCTCCAAGGACTCCCATGTGCCATAGATGAGGGGGTGGAAATGCAGCCTGCCATGAGGACAAAATCAATGGGTAGCCAACTTTAAAGTTCTAGATATTAGTATTTTTACAATAGGAATATGGGCTTAGGAGAGGGTGTTGAAAAATCCACTAGAATTCTAGGCCAGGATTTTAAAGTGAAGGTTGTCAGAAACTTGTAGATTACTCGACAGACTCATGCTAGTACATCACAAATATTTTCTTCAGTTAGTTGGAAAGTGTGTGGCAGGGTGAGCAATGAATAATAACACAATATTACATTGAACAAATCTTAAAATGTAGGAAATGACTGTTGATTCTCATGGGAGGGATTCCTGAATCCTCGATATTTGTAAAGTCAGAGTGTTCCTTTGTTAGGTCAAAGGTCAAAATTAACAGTAATTTAGGGTCACCTAGGTGGTGCAGTGAGTAGAGCACTGGCTCTGGAGTCAGGAGGCCCTGAATTCAAATCCGGCATCAGACACTTGACACACTTACTAGCTGTGTGACCTTGAGCAAGTCACTTAACCCTAATTGCCCTGCCTTCCCCCCTCCAAAAAAATTAACAGTAATTCAGGAGGAAGTACTGATAGACTGAGATTATGTTTGTAAAGACTTTTACAAACCTTAAGATTTTACAGAAATGCTAGCTGTTAATTCTTATTTACAGATGCTATTTCTCTCCTTGTGCCAAACCCTGGAATACCACAGGGGCTCTTAATGAGACCTACAACTACAATAGTGATAGGCTTAGCAATCTCCTTTGGAAAAGAGAGAGTGAAGGAAGAATGTATTGATTGTGTAGCTCACTGTAGTGTGGTTGAATGGGCAGCCTATTGTGGTTATCCGTACCTATGTCCATGTCCAGGATGTCAGATGGACATGGACTTGTGCCCAGGATCAAATAAGAGGAAGAGACTATGTTGGATTAACTTGAAAAATTGGCTTGACTAGTTGTATAACCTTGAGCAAGTCACTTGACTTGTCTAATTGTTTCCATTTACAAAATTAATAAGAATTTAATTGGATCAAAGCCATCTCAAAAGGGAGTGGGATGCCTCAGGAGGTCATGGTTCCCCCTCACTGGAGGTCCTCAAACAGAGGCTGTCAGATCACTTGTTGGATGCAGCGTCCTGGGAATTCTGTTTTCTGTATGGGTCAGACTACATGTGACAAAGGCCCCTTCTAGCTCAAAAATTGTTCAATTTTTCTTTTTGTTTTTGAAATGGTTATATTTGGAAATACACCTATGCCATTTTTCTTAATAAATGGGAAGAGCTATTTAACTTGCCTTGGGGACTTTGAAGAAAAGTCTTAGCTTGGCACGGATATTTTATTCAATGAAAGCAAAGGCTATCATTTGAGATTCTAAATCTTCTTACATCACTCTCATTTCTCTTCCCAATTTTTCCTCTACTTTCCTTACTTGCTTTTCCAAATCCTTTTTGAGCTCTTCCATGGCTTCAGACCAATTCAGATTTTTCTTGGAGGCTTTCAATGTAGGTTCTTTGACTTCGTTGACTTTTTCTGGCTGTATGTTTTCATCTTCTTTGTCACCAAAAAAAAAAAAAAAAATTTAAAGTCTGAGTCTGAATCTGAGTCTGTTTTCACTGCCTGTTCATGTTCCCAGGAACTACTTGACCCTTGAGCTGTTTGTCAGGATATGACTGCTTGTAGAGTAGAGAGTACTTTGTCCCAAGCTTTAGGGGCTGCACTGCTGTTTTCAGAGCTACTTCTACACAGCAATCTCTGCCACACCAGCACTCTCTTCCCCCAAGAACTACCAACCAGGACCAGGACCCAGATCCAAACAGGGCAAAGCGGTCTCTGCACTCCTGCTCTGATCCGCATTCCTCCCACTGGGTGGGCCTGGGGCTGGAAACAACCATAGCTGGAGATCTTGAAGCAGCCACAGAGCTGCACCACCTCTGCTGCCCCCTGGGGCTGGGTCTGAGGGTGCATGCCTCTCACTCTGATCTAGCAGTTTTTCCACTAACCTGCTCTGTTGTCTTTGATGTTTGCAAGTTGAGAAGTCTGGTAACTGCCACAGCTCAATAGTTCAGGGCCCTATGGCCTGTTCTGCCTGCCTCCAAGTCTGGTTGGTCCTGGCACAGCCCTTGCTGGACTGTGCTCTGCTCTGCTCCACTTCTGTGCAATAGACCCCTCCCAAGGACCATCCAGGCTGTCCTGGGCTGGATCCCCGCTTCCCCCTGCTATTTTGTGTGTTCTGCAGGTCTAGAATTTTTTCAGAGACATTTTTTACAGTTATTTGGAGGGACCTGGGGAAGAGCTTAAGCAAGTCCCCACTTTCCACCTACTATCTTGGCTCCACCTCCTCCCCCACCCCAAGATTCTAATTCTTAACAGTAATCATAAAGATGTGGATGTCTGACAAGGTGTAGCTAGGGCACTCTGGAGTTAGAATTTCCTGGCCTCAGGGTCTGCCCTATGTTATATTTCTGGACACATCTCTCTGCTTCTCCATCCCCCAGGCAACTCAGTAAGAAAAGATGCTGTAGACCAGTTGCTCATCTGTGTTGGCGTAATGTGTTTCCTTCATCAGGATTTCCCTGTGCTGTTGAAACAGTTCTTTCTATGCTTCTCTTGAGTCTTGTATTTGAAAGTCAAATTTTCTACTCAGATTTGGTCCTGTCTTTAAGAATGCTTAAAAGTAGGGGCAGCTAGGTGGTGCAGTGAGTAGAGCACCGGCCCTGGAGTCAGGAGGACCTGAGTTCAAATGTGGCAACAGATACTTGACACACTATCTGTGTGACCTTGGGCAAGTTATTTAACCCCAGTTGCAGTGCCTCCCTACCCCTCTAAAAATAAAAAAGAGGATGCTTGAAAGTCCTCTATTTCACTGAATGTCCATTTTCTCCCTGAAGGATCATACTCAGTTTTGCTGGGTAGTAACTTCCTCATCCTGGGACTGCCACCCATTACTGTGACTCTGGTCCAGGTATGGGCAATGCAACAGAGCCCTGTCTGAATGCTAGCAAAGAGAGCCCTGTAATTGTCTGACCGGGCAATTGTTGCTCTTCTGGCTACTGTGATACTACTATCCTCGTATCAAGATACTGAAAGAATATGACTAGGACACTGCTGAAAAAGCCCCAAATATCTGTTCTTCCAAAGAGCTGTAGGTCCTCTGGGTGGAAAAAGAGGATTCCAGGCTGGAGCAGAGGCTGGGGCTGACTGCTGTCTTCCCCCACATGATTCCTTCTTAGGGCTTGGCTAGAGGATTCTCTCTGGTCCCAGACACTTTATTCTTCCTGATTCTTCACTGCTTGACTGTTTTGGAGACGGCCAAAAGGTCATGGCTATGACCTCCAACTATCTGAATAACCTTTTTATGTGATATCATCCTAGTTCATTCATTGGCTTTCAAAGACATCTAAAGTGATCAAGGATTTTTTTTGTACCTGTTTTTACTTCACAATCTAACAGAGGTAGAATCTTTTACTTTAAGTGGGGTAGAGTAATTGACCACACAACTCAATAACCTCCCCTGACCTTTACATATACAAAATAAATATAATTTGGGGGGGGGAGGATGAAAACATGAGCTGCTGGCAGGATCAGAAAAGAAGAGGAAGAATAAGATTTATCATCATCATCATCATCATTGTCATATAGGTATTTAAGGTTTGCAAACTAATTTACAAATATCGTCTCAGTTAATCCTTAAAACAACCCTAGGAGAGAGGTATTTATGTATAAAACTTTACTTTAGCAGAGCCTTGAATAAAATAGAGCAGAAGAGATTCTAAGAAAGTGAGAAGAGAGGTCATTGGAGCCATGGGGAACGTGGTCAGCTGTACAGAGGCACAAAGTTGGGAGATCCCCAATGGTGGAGATCACTTATATCCATGGATTATCAACCTAGGCAAATATTGTTCACTCTTTTCCCTGACTGGTCCATATGACTTGGTTGTATACACCACATGGGGTATTCAAAGAAGAGTAGCACTTCTGGTATGAGGACTTACTCTTTCACCTTTGGTGTTTACCTGTCATCCAACTGTCACCTGTGGCTCCAAGTAGCTGTAGTATGAATAGAGAACACTTCCCAGTAAACCATCTTGGCAGATGGGCCTCACACCCATAAATGAGTTAGGATGATGTCAGTCCCAAGCATGTGAGGACTTCCCTTGGCAGAACGAGTGGATGAGGACATTTTATTCCAACAGCCTTCATAGGTGGATGAAGCAGACGCCAAAATCATCCTGGGCCATCACCAATCATCTTGACTTTTGTCCTGCCACTAGACTTCAGGAACTCTGAGAGAGAGTGAGGCTGATGACTTTGCACACCTCTGCATCACTTAAATACAATTCTCAGGCAAGTCAAGATATCATCCTGTGATGTCATTGGTACTCTTCCAAAATGAAAGATAAACAACAACAGAACACATGTGGGGGGAGTCAGCTGGGAAAATTTCATCTAGGACTGTCCTTTATTTGTATAATTTGGGGAGAACTTCCTAATTTTCAGGGGGATGGACATGGGAGGGGAAAAATGGAAATCAGGCAAAAATATTATTATCTTAGCAAGAGAAAGATAGAGTGGGATTAAGAAAGAGAATGATAAAAGTCCAAGTAGAAAGGAATTTAGAGAACTCTTCTGTAATCTTTGCAACAACTGAGGATTTTTACTCAATAATACAATGTAAGATCTATCCACAAACTCAGTCTGATGACTCTTCCAGCTCAGTAGCATCAAAGAGAAATTTGGGAAAGAATATGTGTCTGGGTGACATCATATTCAAAGGCTAAGGAGATATCTGGAAGATGTATAAAATCTCCAAAATGTACCACTGCCAGCCTCAGTTATATAGCAGATGAAGTGAAATGTTCCATTTGCATCGTCACCCATTCCATTCTTTTTTCTCTGAATTATAAGTGGTCACCCTGGTTCCAATGACCTTGTCTTGAGTTAAAGCAATGGTAATGAACCACAAGAGCCTAATGTCAAGGACCAGTTGCTTCCCAATCAGGCATGAAGAGGAATGAATAAAGTCATTTCTTTCTGTGACTCTCCAACTGGTTTCAATTGTTATCTTGAGGTTTTCTTCCTTTTAAAACAAGCTTCCTAGATGTCCATATCTCTTTCTGACTTATATTTTATTTCAGAATCAGCCTCAGAGTCACAAAGGGCCTTACTGGCTCTCTAGTCCAATCTCAACAGAAAAGGACTCCCTTTTATGAACTATCTAAAGGGCAGCTCTCCAGACTTTCCTGGAAGAGCATAAATAAGTGTGAACCAGCTAACTTCAGATGCAGTCTGGTCCACTATGAAATAGCCCTCAGTTTTTGTAAATCTGTCCTTACTAATGTAAACCCTAATTACTTCTCCGTAAATTGTGGCCATTGATTACAGTTCTGCCCTGGGGGCCAAACAGATTAAGTCTTTCAGGTGACAGCCTGGAAGACTCTCATGAAGCCAACACATTTAGGAAACTGTTTTGTGCTTTCTGCTATGCTAGACTCTGGGGCCACCAGTCAATCATCAGTCAGAATTGACTAAGCACTCACTATGCATCAGACACTGTGTTTGATGCTGGGGCTATGAGCACAATAAGGAAATCACCTTTGCTTTCAAGTAACTGGTGTCCTGTAAAAAGAGACATCTTTCCCCTTGAAGCTCCCATTATAGCAGTGAGGTACTACATGTTCAAAGACAAGGATATATATATATATGTATGTATATATATATACATATATATACATGTATATATGTGTATATATATATATGTATGTATATATATACATATATATACGTGTATATATATGTGTATATATAAGTTTGTGTGTGTGTGTGTGTGTGTGTATACAGGCATGGGTGGGGGATAGCAATAACAATCTGGAAATCAAGAAGGGTCTCTTGATGGAAGGGATACTGGGATTCAGTTAGAAGGAAACGAGACCTTTCAAGAAGTAAAAGAGAGGAGGGAGAAGATTGCAGGGGTGGTTAGCAACCTGTACAAAAATTCATGATGGCAGGAGGTGGTGTGTTGGGTGCAAAAAAATCATCAAGCTGGCTAGTTGGGTTGGAGCACAGAGTGTTGAGGGAGAACAAAGAATGGTCAGCCTGGAAATAGAAGTTGGACATAGATGGTAAAAGGCCTTAAATGCCAAGCCATGAGAGGAGATTGTGTGCTATATTAAGGGTAATAGGAAGTCCCTAAAGACTTGAAGAGAGGTTCTCTCTCTCTCTCTCTCTCTCTCTCTCTCTCTCTCTCTCTCTCACACACACACACACACAGATCCCTTTTCTCATTTTTAGAGAGAAGGCCCTCTAGATCCTTCCTTCAAATAGTCCTCATATGGCATAGATAGATGAGATAGACAGAGACACATGGAGAGAGGGGGAGAGAGAGAGAGAGATAGACAGACAGACAGACAGAGACAGAGAGAGACAGAAAGAGAGACAGAGAGAGACAGATTCAGTGACAGACAGAGAGACAGAAAGACAGAGAGAGGAGAGCACAGGGCTAAGGGCCATATAAAACAAGGAAAAAGAAAGGGGTCCACTGCCTTTAAAGAGATTACATTCTAATGAAGGAAGACAGTACTTAAAGAGGAGCTAAGAAGCGGCAGGGGGTTTATTGAGGGAGAAATCCCTTGTGTTAATAGTATACCTAGCAGTTAGTAGGAGAGGAATGGAGTTATTAGCAAGGCAGGTCCTTCCTCAAAATGGAGGATCTAGAAAGGATTCACCAGTTGTAGGAAGAAGTGACAGGAGAAACAAAAACCAAGCTTCCAGGGTCAGAGAGTCAGAGGGTCAGAGGGCTATTCCAGGCTGAGAAAGCTGCTGGAGAATGGTGGTAAAATCCCAAATGGTGGCAGAGGAGTGCCTGAATAAACTCAGCCACTTAGGTTTTGGTCCTTAGGGGCCTGACTGAGCTCAAGGCCCTTCTCCAATCCCTGCCCCTCACCTTTTGACCCAGTTCTACAGTTTATCTTTCTGAATGAGCTCACTCTCTGTTGGAGTTGACTGGGGCAAAATTTGGAATCACCAAATCTGTGCCTATAGTTTGCAAAATACATTTACCTCACTTATTTCAGAGGAAGTCTGGTGGCAGAGTGGATAGAGCCCTGGATTTGGAATAAGGAAGACCTGAATTTTAATCCTGCTTCAATTACTTAAGAGTCATGTGAACCTAATCATGTGATTAAACACCTTGGGCCTCAGCTGCTTCATGTGTGAAATGGGGTGATGATGGCACCCACCTCACAAAGTTACGGATGTCAGTTTTTATTGTGTGTGATTGGATTTGTTTCTCTGACTATGGTGATATTTGTCCATCTGTGTATACTCTGACTTAGTCCTCATATGACATATTTTCTTGTACCTCCAGCGTTGTCTATGCTCATTAAAAACTTTCCTTTGTAACTGTGTGAAGCTGACTAGTCTCTGTGACAGTTGAATCCAGGGTCTTCTCTTACCGTTGCACAAGTAGCTGAGAAATCCTCAGTGGGGTGCTAGCAGTGCTAGCAGACAGCATCTCTCCATGCACCACACAGAGAAATCTCCTACTTCTCAATATTATCTCCTAAAATAAATAAATGTCAGAGGAAGGTCCCCATTCTAAACATGTCTGATCACAATGGGAAGGCCAGTAGGTAAAAGGAGTTCTGAAGCTTGATGAGGATCAATGACCCTCACAATGCCTCATTACTAATGCCAAACTAGGTAGAATATCCAGAAGCACAAGTCTGACTAGGTGACTACTTTGTACAAGAACTGTCAATGGCTCCTTCTTATATTATCTCAAATGAAACAATGTAAAGCACTAGGCACAGTATCTCGCATACAGTAAATGCTCTATAAATGCTTATTCCCTTCTCCCACCCCTAAGTAAATTCCTTAGCTTGTCATTTAAAGTCATTTATAAGCTGCCTCTGGATTCTCTTCCTAGAATTTTATATATTTTTCTCCTTTATACACTCTACATTGCAGCCAAACTGTCTTCTCTGCTGCTTTCCAAACCCAACATTTTTTCTTTTACCCCCATACTTTTGTACACACTATCCCAGAATCGTTGGCTTCCTTCAAGGCTTAGTTCATGTACCAGCTCCTATGGAAAGCTTCTTTGAATCGCTCTAGCTCTTAATGTGCTTTTCTTCCTCAAATACACATGTATAGACTTCTGGTTATCTGTTGTAATCCTTCTTGTCTGTCTTAGTAGAATGTAAGCTCTTTGAGACCAAGGACTCATTTTCATTTTGTGTTTGCCTCCCAAGAGCCTGGCATGTTGCCTGGCACATATCAGAAACTTAACAAATGCTTGTTCAAATTGGGTTGTGTTATATTGGGCTGGGTACTATCTTGAACATAATCAGAATACCTCAAGCAACCCGAAGTGAGACAATCTTGGCTTGTGGCCCTAAGACCCTAACTTGAAGTCTCTGCATGGTCTTAGTAAAATAGCTATCTCTTTTCTTTTCCTGCCTCACCTTCTACACATGGCATTAGCTTAGAAAACTTAACCATTTTAGCTCCAGGGGATGGGAGCCTTTTTATTTATTTAACATATTTAGGTGTCAGCATTGATTTTCACAAGAGTTTGAATTACAAATTTTCTCTCCTTTTCTACCCTCCCCCCCACTCCAAGATGACGTATATTCTGGTTGCCCTGTTCCCCATTCAGCCCTCCATTCTGTCACCCCACTCCCCTCCCATCCCCTTTTCCCTTCCTTTCTTGTAGGGCAAGATAAATTTCTACGCCCCATTGCCTGTGTATCTTATTTTCTAGTTGCATGCAAAAAGTTTTTTTGTTTGTTTTTGAACGTCTGTTTTTAAAACTTTGAGTTCCGGGGGGTGGAGCCAAGATGGCCGCATGAAGGCAGCGTCTTACCGGAGATCTCTCACAAGGTCTGTCAGATTTCTATAAAAAAGTGAATTTGAGCAGATTTGAGAGAGTCAGAAACCGCGAGCAGTCTGCGTGGGGCATGAACCTGTATGCTCGGAGAGTGCTTGGTGCGGAGCTGCTCCAGACCAAGGCCGAGGCGGTCGGCCGAGTAATCCACGTGGGAGACAGGCTGGGAGAAACCTGGGCGCCCGAAACCGGCAGATATCCACAGGCCACCCAACACAGGACGGCAGTCTGTGGAAGCAAGGAGAGGCAGTGCAATGCCACCAGCCGGGAAACAGCGACTCCTGAGGCTTGCAGCTCAAACGTATGAAACGCAGATTCTTGAACTTCTGGGAGGCATAATGGCCAGGTAAAGGGCTCTAATCCCTCCCCTCCCCACCCAGAGAATTCCTTGGGGAAAAAAAAAAAGAACCCTGTAACTGAGCAGAAAGTAGTGGGGCTTCAGTGGTCAAATAGTAGAAGTTCATCAGTCCCAGAGGGGCAGAGTCAGCAGGGGTCAAGGCCAGGATCCCAGATGTAATCTTGCTATCCCAGGGGAAGTGCCAGAGATCAGCTCAAACAACAAACAGCTGTGACCATTGCTGAAAAGCAAGTGCTGGAGAACACCCATAGGGAGTGAGATGCCAGGGAGCCAGACCCCTCCCCCACACCTCAGGAAACTGAAGGTTATAATTCTAGACTCACAACTCCCAGAATAAGAAAGCTGGGACAGAAAGCCCTGAGGCCCAAAGCTAGAAATTCATGGTAAAGCCAGCAAAAGGCAAACCAACATGAAGAAGAACACAAAAAAACTGAGGACAATAGATTCTTTTTATGGAGACAGGCAGGATCAAAATATCAATATGGAAGGGGGCAGCAATGACACTATAGATGTCTCTGATACCTCAAAAGGTAGTGTGAACTGGTCTACAGCCCAAAAAGCATTGATGGAAGAGCTAAAGGAGGATTTTAAAAACCAAATTAGAGAGCTAAAAGAAGAAGAAATCAAGGCCCTAAAGAATAAGATTGGTGAAATGGCTACGGAAATACAGAATCTAAAGAGAGAAAATGAAACCCTGAGAGGTAAAATCCACCAATTGGTAAAGGAGACTCAAAAGCAAAATGAAAACACTAACTCATTAAAAATTAGAGTTCAGCAAGTGGAAGCTAATGAATCTATGAGGCAACAGGAAGTAGTAAAGCAAAACGTTAAGAATGAAAAAATAAAAAAAAATGTGAAATACCTGATTGGGAAAACAACTGACCTGGAAAACAGATCCAGGAGAGACAATTTAAGAGTTATTGGTCTATTGGAACTTCACAATGAAAAAAAGGAGCTTTGACAGTATCTTCGAAGAAATTATCAAAGACAACTGCCCAGAGGTCCTAGAACCAGAGGGCAAAATAGTCATTGAAAGAATTCACCCATCACCCACTGAAAGAGATCCCAAACTGAAAACACCAAGAAATATTATAGCCAAATTTCAGAACTATAAACTCAAGGAGAAAATACTGCAAGCAGCCAAAAAGAAGCAATTCAAATATCGTGGAACTACAGTCAGGATCACGCAGGATCTCTCAGCTTCCACATTAAAAGACAGGAGAAATTGGAATATGATATTCTGAAGGGCAAAGGAGATGGGACTACAACCAAGGATCAACTACCCAGCAAAACTGAGCATAATTTTTCAGGCAAGGTGATGGACATTCAATGAAATAAGGGAATTCCAGCCCTTCCTGATGAAAAGGCCAGAACTCAATGGAAAATTTGATCTCCAAATACAAAACTCAAGAGAGACATAAAAAGTAACCAGGGGGGAAAACCCCACAAACCTTATTAACCAATAAGGGCAGGTTGTTTACAACTTTATGTGGGATTTTATCATCTTATGTATGTTATATATATATATATATATATATATATATATATATATATATATATATATATATATATATATATATATGTATATATATGTATATATATACATATATATGTATATATATACATATATATGTATATATATGCATATATAAGTCAGTCTTGAGAATGGTACAGCTATTATGACAATTGAAAGGGATATACATAGGTTGTGAATGCCTGTATAAATTAACTGATGTAAAGATATAAAATATAAGTAAGAGATATAAAGGGAGGGCTATGAGAGGAGCGGTAAGGAGGTAGTAGAAAAGGGTAAATTACACCAAATGAAGTGGCACAAAAACATATTATAGTAGAGGGAAAGAATGGAGGGAGAAGAGCAGTATTTGAGCTTTACTGTCATCTGATCTAGTTCAAGAAGGGAATAACATACCCTGGTAAGTTTAGAAATCTAACTTGTCCTACAGAAAGTAGGAGGGGAAGGAGGGAAGAAGGGAGGGGGGTTGTCAGAAGGGAGAGGAGAAGTAGCAAGTGGGAAATGGTAAGATAAGGGAGGGGAATAAAGAGGGAGGGTAAACTGAGGAAGGCAGCGGTCAAAAGCAAAACTTTGTTGAGGAGGAGAAGGGGAAAGGGAGAAATAAAAGCATAAACAGGGGGAATTAGGATGGAGAAAAAGACACAGATAGAAATCATAACCCTGACCGTGCAGGGGATGAACATTCTCACAAAACAGAAGCAGATAGCAGAATGGATTAAAAACCATAATCCTACAATATGCTGTTTACAAGAAACGCATCTGAAACAGGGGGATACACATAGGGTTAAGGTAAAAGGCTGGAGTAAAATATATTGTGCCTCAGCTAAAGTAAAAAAAGCAGGTGTAGCAATCCTAATCTCAGACAAAGCAAAAGTAAAGAGAGATTTAATTAAAAGAGATAAGGAAGGACATTGTATCCTGCTAAAAGGCACCATAAACAATGAAGCAATATCATTGCTTAACATATATGCACCAAGTGGTAAGGCATACAAATTCTTAGAGGAGAGGTTAAGGGAGTTACAGGAAGAAATAGACAGCAAAACTATAATATTGGGAGACCTCAACCTCCCCCTTTCTGAACTTGATAAATCTAACCTCAAAATAAATAAGAAAAAAGTTAAGGAGGTAAACAGAATTTTAGAAAAGGCACATATGATAGACCTCTGGAGAAGACTGAATGGGGATAAAAAGGAATATACTTTCTTCTCAAAAGTACATGGCACATACTCAAAAATTGACCATGTACTAGGGCATAAAAACCTCACAATCCAGTGCAGAAAAGCAGAAGTAGTCAATGCATCCTTTTCAGATCATGATGCAATAAGAATCATTTTTAATAAAGTACCATGGAAAAATAAGCTAAAAACTAATTGGAAGCTAAATAATTTAATTCTAAAGAATGAGTGGGCCAAAGAACAAATCAGAGAAACAATTAATAACTTCATTCAAGAGAATGACAATAATGAAACAACATAACAAAACTTATGGGATGCAGCAAAAGCAGTTCTTAGGGGAAGTTTTATATCCCTAAATGCCTACATGAATAAAATAGGGAAAAAGGAGATCAATGATCTGGGGATACAGCTGAAAAAGCTAGAAAAAGAGCAAATTGAAAACCCCCAATTAAATACCAAATTAGAAATACTGAAAATCAAAGGAGAGATTAATAAAATTGAAACCAAGAAATCTATTGAATTAATAAATAAAACAAAGAGCTGGTTTTATGAAAAAACCAATAAAATTGATAAACCTTTGGCCAATTTGATTAAAAAAAAGAAAGAAGAAAATCAAATTACCAGTATAAAAAATGAAAAGGGTGAGTTCGCCTCTAATGAAGAGGAAATCAAAACAATAATTAGGAATTATTTTGCCCAACTGTATGCCCATATATTTGACAACCTTAGAGATATGGATGAATATCTACAAAAACATAAACTGCCCAGGTTAACAGAAAAGGAAGTGAAATTTCTAAATAACCCCATCTCAGAAAAAGAAATTGAGCATGCCATCAATGAACTCCCTAGGTAAAAATGTCCAGGGCCAGATGGTTTTACATGTGAATTCTATCAAACATTTAAAGAACAACTAATTCCAATACTTTGTAGACTATTTGGGAAAATAGGTGAAGCAGGAGTCCTACCAAATTCTTTTTATGACACAATTATGGTACTAATACCCAAACCAGGTAGAGTCAAAACAGAGAAAGAAAATTATAGACCAATTTCTCTAATGAATATTGATGCAAAAATTTTAAATAAAATATTAGCAAAAAGATTGCAGCAACTCATCATGAGAATAACACACTATGACCAAGTAGGATTTATTCCAGGAATGCAAGGCTGGTTCAATATTAGGAAAACTACTAGCATAATTGACCATATCAACAACAAAACTAGCAGAAACCATATGATCATCTCAATAGATGTAGAAAAAGCCTTTGACAAAGTACAACACCCATTCCCATTAAAAACACTAGAAAGCATAGGAATAAGGGGAACCTTCCTTAAAATTATAAATAGCATCTACCTAAAACCATTGACAAGCATTATTTGTAATGAGGATAAGCTAGATGCATTCCCAATAAGATCAGGGGTGAAACAAGGATGTCCATTTTCACCCCTATTATTCAATTTGGTACTAGAAACTTTAGCTGTAGCAATAAGAGAAGAAAAAGAAATTGAAGGAATTAGAATAGGAAAAGAAGAAACTAAATTATCACTTTTTGCGGATGATTTGATGATTTATTTACAGAATCCTAGAGAATCAAGTAGAAAACTACTTGATATAATAAACAACTTTAGCAAAGTTGCAGGATATAAAATAAACCCACATAAATCCTCAGCATTCCTATACATTACTGACAAAGCCCAACAGCAAGAGATACAAAGAGAAATTCCATTCGAAGCTACCGTAGACACTATAAAATATTTGGGAGTCTATTTGCCAAGACAAACCCAGGGCCCATATGAACATAACTATGACACACTTTTCACGCAAATAAAATCAGATCTAAATAAATGGAAAAATATCAGTTGCTCATGCTTAGACTGAGCCACACCAATCGAACTACCAAAAAGTTATTTTACTGAGCTGGACAAAATAATAAGAAAATTCATCTGGAAAAACAAGAGGTCTAGAATATCTAGGGTATTAATGAAAAGAAATGCTAGAGAAGGTGACCTAGCCATACCAGATATTAAACTGTACTACAGAGCAGTAGTCATCAAAACTGCCTGATACTGGTTAAGAAACAGGGGTGTGGATCAGTGGAATAGGATAGGTATAGAAGTAGGAGAAATCAACAAGTTTAGCAATCTACTCTTTGATAAACCCAAAGAGGCCAGCTTCTGGGCTAATAATTCACTATTTCACAAAAACTGTTGGGAAAATTGGAAAATAGTAGGGCAGAAACTGGGCATAGACCAATATCTTACACCATATACCAAAATAAAGTCAAAATGGGTTCATGATTTAGGAGTAAAATGTGATACTATAAGGAATTTGGGAAAGCAAGGAATAGTTTACTTATCAGATTTATGGAAAAGTAAAAAATTCATGACCCAACAAGAGATAGAGAGCATTACAAAATGCAAAATGGATAATTTTGATTATGTCAAACTGAAATGTTTTTGCACAAAAGAAGTCAATGAAACAAAAAATAGGAGGGAAGCAGAAAATTGGGAGAAAATCTTTGCAACTAGTATCTCTGATAAAGGCCTCATTTCTAAAATATACAGGGAACTGATTCAAATATATAGGAATACAAGCCATTCCCCAATTGAGAAATGGTCAAAAGATATAAACAGGCAGTTTTCAGAGGAAGAAATTAAAGCTATCTATAGGCATATGAAAAAATGCTCTAAATCACTACTGATTAGAGAAATGCAAATCAAAACAACTCTTAGATACCCCATCTCTCTTGTCAGATTGGCTAAACTGACAAAACAGGAAAATGATAAATGCTGGAAAGGATGTGGGGAAATTGGAATATTGTTGCATTACTGGTGGAGTTGTGAGCTGATCCAGCCATTTTGGAGAGCAATTTGGAACTATGCTCAAGGGCTATAAAAATGTTCATACCCTTTGACCCAGCAATACCACTTCTAGGGTTGTATCCCAAAGAAATCACACAAGCGGGAAAAGGACCCATATGTACAAGGATATTTATAGCGGCTCTTTTTGTGATAGCCAAGAATTGGAAATCAAAGGGATGTCAATCAATTGGGGAATGGCTGAACAAGCTGTGGTATATGAAGGTCATGGAATACTATTGTGCCATAAGAAATGGGGATGATACGGACTTCATAACAACCTGGAAAAACCTACACGACATAATGCTGAGTGAGCGGAGCAGAGCCAGGAGAACATTGTAAAAAACCACAGATATATGGATTCTGTGAGGACCAACCCTGACATACTTCACTCTTCTCAGCCATGTAAGGTGCAAGGACAATTCCAAGGGACTCACGATGGAGAATACTATCTTCATCCAGAGAAAGAACTGTGAGGTTTGAATGCAGATTGAGGTGCACTTCATGCTCACCTTTTTTCTTCTCTTTTGTTTTTGTTTTTGGGTTTTCTTTTTTGGATCTGTCTCCTCTTTCTCATGATATATTCCATTGGTCATAATTCTTCTCCACAACTTGACTAGTGTATAAATTAATTCAATGTGAAATTATGCATGGTAGTTATATGAGATTCCATGCTGTCTTGGGGAGGGAGGGGAGAAAATCTGGATCTCAAAATTATGTAGAACTGTGTGTTGTAAACTAAAAATAAAAAAATTTGCTAGTTTTGTTGTTGATATGGTCAATTATGCTAATAGTTTTCCTAATATTGAACCAGCCTTGCATTCCTGGAATAAATCCTACCTGGTCATGGTGTATTATTCTCGTAATGAGTTGCTGCAATCTTTTTGCTAATATTTTATTTAAAATTTTTGCATCAATATTCATTAGAGAAATTGGTCTATAATTTTCTTTCTCTGTTTTGACTCTACTTGGTTTGGGTATTAGTACCATATTTGTGTCATAAAAAGAATTTGGTAGAAGAAAAAGAAATTGAAGGAATTAGAATAGGAAAAGAAGAAACTAAATTATCACTTTTTGCAGATGATATGATGATTTATCTAGAGAATCCTAGAGAATCAAGTAAAAAACTACTTGCAATAATAAACAACTTTAGCAAAGTTGCAGGATATAAAATAAACCCACATAAATCCTCAGCATTCCTATACATTACTGACAAAGCCCAACAGCAAGAGATAGAAAGAGAAATTCCATTCAAAGTTACTGAAGGCACTATAAAATATTTGGGAGTCTATTTGCCAAGACAAACCCAGGGCCTATATGAACATAACTATGAAACACTTTTCACGCGAATAAAATCAGATCTAAATAAATGGAGAAATATCAGTTGCTCATGGTTAGGCCAAGCTAATATAATAAAAATGACAATTCTACCTAAATTAATCTATCTATTCAGTGCCATACCAATCGAACTACCAAAAAATTTTTTTACTGAGCTGGACAAAATAATAACAAAATTCATTTGGAAAAACAAGAGGTCTAGAGTATCTAGGATATTAATGAAAAGACATGCTAGAGATGGTGGTTTAGCCACACCAGATATTAAACTGTACTACACAGCAGCAGTCATCAAAACTGCCTGGTACTGGTTAAGAAACAGGGGTGTGGATCAGTGGAATAGGATAGGTACACAAGTAGGTGAAATCAACAAGTTTACCAATCTACTCTTTGATAAACCCAAAGAGTCCAGCTTCTGGGCTAAGAATTCACTATTTCACAAAAACTGTTGGGAAAATTGGAAAATGGTAGGGCAAAAACTGGGCATAGACCAATATCTTACACCATATACCAAAATAAAGTCAAAATGGGTTCATGATTTAGGAGTAAAAGTTGATACTCTAAGTAATTTGGGAAAACAAGGAATGGTTTACTTATCAGATTTGTGGAAAAGTAAAGAATTCATGACCCAAGAAGAGATAGAGAGCATTACAAAATGCAAAATGGATAATTTTGATTATGTCAAATTGAAATGTTTTTGTACAAAAAAAGCCAATGCAACAAGAATTAGGAGGGAAGCAGAAAATTGGGAGAAAATCTTTGCAACTAGTATCTCTGATAAAGGCCTCATCTCTAAAATATACAGGGAGCTGAGCCAAATATATAGGAATACAAGCCATTCCCCAATTGAGAAATGGTCAAAGGATATGAACAGGCAGTTTTCAGAGGAAGAAATTAAAGCTATCTACAGGCATATGGAAAAATGCTCTGGATCGCTGCTGATTAGAGAAATGCAAATAAAAACAACTCTTAGATACCACATCTCTCCTGTCAGATTGGCTAAAATAACAAATCAGGAGAATGATAAATGCTGGAAAGGATGTGGGGAAATTGGAACATTGTTGCATTGCTGGTGGAGTTGTGAGCTGATCCAGCCATTTTGGAGGGCGGTTTGGAACTATGCCCAAAGGGCTATAGAAATGTTCATACCCTTTGACCTAGTAATACCACTTCTAGGGTTGTATCCCAAAGAAATCACGCAAGCAGGAAAAGGACCCATATGTACAAGAATATTTATAGCAGCTCTCTTTGTGGTAGCCAAGAATTGGAAAGCAAAGGGATGCCCATCATTTGGGGAATGGTTGAACAAGCTGTGGTATATGAAGGTGATGGAATACTATTGTGCCATAAGAAATGGGGATGATGCAGACTTCATAACAACCTGGAAAAACCTACACGACATAATGCTGAGTGAGCGGAGCAGAGCCAGGAGAACGATGTGCACAGCCACAGATATGTGGATTCCGTGAGGACCAACCCTGACATACTGCGCTTCTCTCAGCAACCTAAAGGGGCAAGGACAACTCCAGGGGACTCAGGATGGAGAATGCTATCTTCATTCAGAGAAAGAACTGCGAAGTTTGAATACAGACTGAGGCACACTACATGCTCGCCTTTTTGCTTCTCTTTTGTTTTTGTTTTTGGGGTTTTTTTTTTGTTTTGTTTTGTTTTTTGTTTTTGGTTCTGTTTCTTCTTTCTCATGATTCATTCCATTGGTCAAAATTCTTCTCCACGACTTGACTAGAGCATAAATTAATTCAATGTGAAGTTATACATGACAGTTATAAGAGACTTCATGCCGTCTTGGGGAGGGAGGGGGGAGGGAGGGGAGAAAAACTGGAACTCAAAACTATGTAGAACCGTGTGTGGTAAACTAAAAATAAATAAAGAAAAAAAATAAAATAAAAAAATTTAAAAAAAAACAACAAAAAAAAACACTTTGAGTTCCAAATTCTGTCTCCTCTTCCCTTCCCACCCACCCTCCCTAAGAAGTCAAGTAATTCAACATAGGCCATATGTGTATCATTATGTATAACCCTTCCACAATACTCATGTTGTGAAAGACTAACTATATTTTGCTCCTTCCCAACCCATCCCCCTCTATTGAATTTTCTCCCTTGACCCTGTCCCCTTTCCAAAGTGTTTGTTTTTGATTACCTCCACCCCCATCTGCCCTCCCCTCCATCATCCCCCCCTTTTTTATCTTCTTCCCTCTTCTTTCCTGTGGGGTAAGCTACCCAATTGAGTATGTATGGTATTCCCCCTTCAGGCCAAATTTGATGAGAGCAAGATTCACTCATTCCCCCCTCACCTGCCCTCTCCCCTCCTCCCACAGAACTGTTTCCTCTTGCCACCTTTATGCGAGATAATCCATCCCATTCTATCTCTCCCTATCTCCCTCTCTCAATATATTCCTCTCTCATTCCTTAATTTGATTTTGATTTTATTTCTTTTAGATATCTTCCATTTGTCCACTCTCTCTCTCTCTGTCTCTCTGTCTCTCTGTCTCTCTCTCTCTCTCTCTCTCTCTCTCTCTCTCTCTCTCTCTCTCTATATATATATATATATATATATATATATATGTATATATATATATATATGTATATATATATATATGCATATTCCTTTCAGCTACTATGATATTGAGGTCTCATGAATCATACACATCATCTTTCTACATAGGAATGTAAACAAAACAGTTCAACTTTAGTAAGTCCCTTATGATTTCTCTTTCTAGTTTATCCTTTTCATGCTTCTCTTGATTCTTGTGTTTGAAAGTAAAACTTTCCATTCAGCTCTGGTCTTTTCACTGAGAAAGCTTGAAAGTCCTCTATTTTATTGAAAATCCATATTTTGCCTTGGAGCATGATACTGAGTTTTGCTGGGTAGGTGATTCTAGGTTTTAAACCTAGCTCCATTGACCTCCGGAATATCATATTTCAAGTCCTTCGATCTCTTAATGTAGAAGCTGCCAGATCTTGGATTATTCTGATTGTGTTTCCACAATACTCAACTTGTTTCTTTCTGGCTGCTTGCAGTATTTTCTCCTTGATCTTGGAGCTCTGGAATTTGGTGACAATATTCCTAGGAGATCTATTTTGGGATCTATTTGAGGAGGCCATTGGTGGATTCTGTCAATTTCTATTTTGCCCTGTGGCTCTAGAATATCAGGGCACTTCTCCTCGATAATTTCTTGAAAGATGATGTCTAAGCTCTTTTTTTTTATAAATTTCTTTATTTATTTTTAGTTTACCACACACGGTTCTACATAGTTTTGAGTTCCAGTTTTTCTCCCCTCCCTCTCCCCTCCTTCCCCAAGACGGCATGAAGTCTCATATAACTGTCATGTATAACTTCGCATTGAATTAATTTATGCACTAGTCAAGTCGTGGAGAAGAATTTCGACCAATGGAATGAATCATGAGAAAGAAGAAACAGAACCAAAAAAAAAAAACAAAAAAACCCAAAAAACAAAAACAAAAGAGAAGCAGAAAAGCGGAGCATGTAGTGTGCCTCAGTCTGTATTCAAAATTCGCAGTTCTTTGTCTCGATGAAGATAGCATTCTCCATCGTGAGTCCCCTGGAGTTGTCCTTGCCCCTTAGGTTGCTGAGAAAAGCGCAGTATGTCAGGGTTGGTCTCACGGAATCCATATATCTGTGGCTGTGCACAACATTCTCCTGGCTCTGCTCTGCTCACTCAGCATTATGTCGTGTAGGTTTTTCCAGGTTGTTATGAAGTCTGCATCATCCCCATTTCTTATGGCACAATAGTATTCCATCACCTTCAAATATCACAGCTTGTTCAGCCATTCCCCAATTGATGGGCATCCCTTTGCTTTCCAATTCTTGGCTACCACAAAGAGAGCTGCTATAAATATTCTTGTACATATGGGTCCTTTTCCTGCTTGCGTGATTTCTTTGGGATACAACCCTAGAAGTGGTATTGCTGGGTCAAAGGGTATGAACATTTCTATAGCCCTTTGGGCATAGTTCCAAACCGCCCTCCAAAATGGCTGGATCAGCTCACAACTCCACCAGCAATGCAACAATGTTCCAATTTCCCCACATCCTTTCCAGCATTTATCATTCTCCTGATTTGTTATTTTAGCCAATCTGACAGGAGAGATGTGGTATCTAAGAGTTGTTTTTATTTGCATTTCTCTAATCAGTAGTGATCCAGAGCATTTTTCCATATGCCTGTAGATAGCTTTAATTTCTTCCTCTGAAAACTGCCTGTTCATATCCTTTGACCATTTCTCAATTGGGGAATGGCTTGTATTCCTATATATTTGGCTCAGCTCCCTGTATATTTTAGAGATGAGGCCTTTATCAGAGATACTAGTTGCAAAGATTTTCTCCCAATTTTCTGCTTCCCTCCTAATTCTTGTTGCATTGGCTTTTTTTGTACAAAAACATTTCAATTTGACATAATCAAAATTATCCATTTTGCATTTTGTAATGCTCTCTGTCTCTTCTTGGGTCATGAATTCTTTACTTTTCCACAAATCTGATAAGTAAACCATTCCTTGTTTTCCCAAATTACTTAGAGTATCAACTTTTACTCCTAAATCATGAACCCATTTTGACTATTTTGGTATATGGTGTAAGATATTGGTCTATGCCCAGTTTTTGCCCTACCATTTTCCAATTTTCCCAACAGTTTTTGTGAAATAGTGAATTCTTAGCCCAGAAGCTGGCCTCTTTGGGTTTATCAAAGAGTAGATTGGTAAACTTGTTGATTTCACCTACTTGTGTACCTATCCTATTCCACTGATCCACACCCCTGTTTCTTAACCAGTACCAGGCAGTTTTGATGACTGCTGCTGTGTAGTACAGTTTAATATCTGGTGTGGCTAAACCACCATCTCTAGCATGTCTTTTCATTAATATCCTAGATACTCTAGACCTCTTGTTTTTCCAAATGAATTTTGTTATTATTTTGTCCAGCTCAGTAAAAAAATTTTTTGGTAGTTCGATTGGTATGGCACTGAATAGATAGATTAATTTAGGTAGAATTGTCATTTTTATTATATTAGCTTGGCCTAACCATGAGCAACTGATATTTCTCCATTTATTTAGATCTGATTTTATTCGCGTGAAAAGTGTTTCATAGTTATGTTCATATAGGCCCTGGGTTTGTCTTGGCAAATAGACTCCCAAATATTTTATAGTGCCTTCAGTAACTTTGAATGGAATTTCTCTTTCTATCTCTTGCTGTTGGGCTTTGTCAGTAATGTATAGGAATGCTGAGGATTTATGTGGGTTTATTTTATATCCTGCAACTTTGCTAAAGTTGTTTATTATTTCAAGTAGTTTCTTACTTGATTCTCTAGGATTCTCTAGATAAATCACCATATCATCTGCAAAAAGTGATAATTTAGTTTCTTCTTTTCCTATTCTAATTCCTTCAATTTCTTTTTCTTCTCTTATTGCTACAGCTAATTTTTCTAGTACCAAATTGAATAATAGGGGTGATAATGGACATCCTTGTTTCACCCCTGATCTTATTGGGAATGCATCTAGTTTATCCCCATTACAAATAATGCTTGTTGATGGTTTTAGGTAGATGCTATTTATAATTTTGAGGAAGGTTCCACTTATTCCTATGTTTTCTAGTGTTTTTAATAGGAATGGGTGTTGTACTTTGTCAAAGGCTTTTTCTGCGTCTATTGAGATGATCATATGGTTTCTGCTAGTTTTGTTGTTGATATGGTCAATTATGCTAATAGTTTTCCTAATATTGAACCAGCCTTGCATTCCTGGAACAAATCCTACCTGGTCATAGTGTATTATTCACGTGATGAGTTGCTGCAATCTTTTTGCTAATATTTTATTTAAAATTTTTGCATCAATATTCATTAGAGAAATTGGTCTATAATTTTCTTTCTCTGTTTTAACTCTACCTGGTTTGGGTATTAGTACCATAATTGTGTCATAAAAAGAATTTGGTAGGACTCCTTCTTCACCTATTTTCCCAAATAGTCTACAAAGTATTGGAATTAGTTGTTCTTTAAATGTTTGATAGAATTCACATGTAAAACCATCTGGCCCTGGAGATTTTTTCCTAGGGAGTTCGTTGATGGCCTGCTCAATTTCTTTTTCTGATATGGGGTCATTAAGAAATTTCACTTCCTTCTCTGTTAGTCTGGGCAGTTTATGTTTTTGTAGATATTCATCCATATCTCTATGGTTGTCAAATTTATGGGCATACAGTTGGGCAAAATAATTCCTAATTATTGTTTTGATTTCCTCTTCATTAGAGGCGAACTCACCCTTTTCATTTTTTATACTGGTAATTTGATTTTCTTCTTTCTTTTTTTTAATCAAATTGGCCAAAGGTTTGTCAATTTTATTGGTTTTTTCATAAAACCAGCTCTTTGTTTTATTTATTAATTCAATAGATTTCTTGGTTTCAATTTTATTAATCTCTCCTTTGATTTTCAGTATTTCTAATTTGGTATTTAATTGGGGCTTTTCAATTTGCTCTTTTTCTAGCTTTTTCAGCTGTATGCCCAGATCATTGATCTCCTCTTTCCCTATTTTATTCATGTAGGCATTTAGAGATATAAAACTTTCCTTAAGAACTGCTTTTGCTGCATCCCATAAGTTTTGTTATGTTGTTTCATTATTGTCATTCTCTTGAATGAAGTTATTAATTGTTTCTCTGATTTGTTCTTTGGCCCACTCATTCTTTAGAATTAAATTATTTAGCTTCCAATTAGTTTTTAGCTTATTTTTCCATGGTACTTTATTAAAAATGATTCTTATTGCATCATGATCTGAAAAGGATGCATTGACTACTTCTGCTTTTCTGCACTGGATTGTGAGGTTTTTATGCCCTAGTACATGGTCAATTTTTGAGTATGTGCCATGTACTTTTGAGAAGAAAGTATATTCCTTTTTATCCCCATTCAGTCTTCTCCAGAGGTCTATCATATGTGCCTTTTCTAAAATTCTGTTTACCTCCTTAACTTTTTTCTTATTTATTTTGAGGTTAGATTTATCAAGTTCAGAAAGGGGGAGGTCGAGGTCTCCCAATATTATAGTTTTGCTGTCTATTTCTTCCTGTAACTCCCTTAACCTCTCCTCTAAGAATTTGTATGCCTTACCACTTGGTGCATATATGTTAAGCAATGATATTGCTTCATTGTTTATGGTGCCTTTTAGCAGGATACAATGTTCTTCCTTATCTCTTTTAATTAAATCTATCTTTACTTTTGCTTTGTCTGAGATTAGGATTGCTACACCTGCTTTTTTTACTTTAGCTGAGGCACAATATATTTTACTCCAGCCTTTTACCTTAACCCTATGTGTATCCCCCTGTTTCAGATGCGTTTCTTGTAAACAGCATATTGTAGGATTATGGTTTTTAATCCATTCTGCTATCTGCTTCTGTTTTGTGAGAATGTTCATCCCCTGCACGGTCAGGGTTATGATTTCTATCTGTGTCTTTTTCTCCATCCTAATTCCCCCTGTTTATGCTTTTATTTCTCCCTTTCCCCTTCTCCTCCTCAACAAAGTTTTGCTTTTGACCACTGCTTTCCTCAGTTAACCCTCCCTCTTTATTCCCCTCCCTTATCTTACCGTTACCCACTTGCTACTTCTCCTCTTCCTTCTGCCCTCCCCCCTCCCTTTTTCCCCTCTTTCCCTCCCACTTCTCGTAGGACAAGTTAGATTTCTAAACTTATCAGAGTATGTTATTCCCTTCTTGAACTAGATCAGATGACAGTAAAGCTCAAATACTGCTCTTCTCCCTCCCTTCTTTCCCTCTACTATAATATTTTTTTTGCCACTTCCTTTGGTGTAATTTACCCTTTTCTACTACCTCCTTACCACTTCCCTCATAGCCCTCCCTTTATATCTCTTATTTATATTTTATATCTTTACATCAGTTAATTTATACAGGCATTCACAAACTATGTATATCCCTTTCATTTGTCATAATAGTTGTACCATTCACAAGAGTGACTTAAATATGTATATGTATATATATATATATATATACATATATATATATATATAAAACATACATAAGATGATATAATCCCACATAAAGATGTAAACAACCTAAGCTTATTGGTTAATGAGGTTTGTGGGGTTTTTCCCCCTGGTTACTTTTTATGTCTCTCTTGAGTTTTGTATTTGGAGATCAAATTTTCCATTGAGTTCTGGCCTTTTCATCAGGAAGGGCTGGAATTCCCTTATTTCATTGAATGTCCATCGCCTTGCCTGGAAAAGTATGCTTAGTTTTGCTGGGTAGTTGATCCTTGGTTGTAGTCCCAGCTCCTTTGCCCTTCAGAATATCATATTCCAATTTCTCCTGTCTTTTAATGTGGAAGCTGAGAGATCCTGCGTGATCCTGACTGTAGTTCCATGATATTTGAATTGCTTCTTTTTGGCTGCTTGCAGTATTTTCTCCTTGAGTTTAGAGTTCTGAAATTTGGCTATAATATTTCTTGATGTTTTCAGTTTGAGATCTCTTTCAGTGGGTGATGGGTGAATTCTTTCAATGACTATTTTGCCCTCTGGTTCTAGGACCTCTGGGAAGTTGTCTTTGGTAATTTCATCGAAGATACTGTCAAGGCTCCTTTTTTCATCGTGGATTTCCGGTAGGCCAATAACTCTCAAATTCTCTCTCCTGGATCTATTTTCCAGGTCAGTTATTTTGCCAATCAGATATTTCACATTTTTTTCTATTTTTTCAATCTTTACGTTTTGTTTTATTACTTCTTGATGGCTCATAGATTCATTAGCTTCCACTTGCTCAAGTCTAATTTTAAATGAGTTAGTGTTTACATTTTGCTTTTGAGCCTCCATTTTCAATTGGTTGATTTCACTTCTCAGGGTGTCCTTTTCTCTATCTAGATTCTGAATCTCCGTAGCCATTTCGCCAATCTTATTCTTTAGAGACTTGATTTCCTCAGTGGATTTTTTCCTCCCTTTTTTCCATATTTTCTTTTAGCTCCCTAATTTGGTTTTAAAATCCTCCTTTAGCTCTTCCAGCAGTGGTTTTTGGGCTGGAGACCAGTTCATATTAGCTTTTGAGGTTTCTGATGTATCTACCGTGTCATTGCCGTCCTCCTCCATATCAATATTTTGATCCTGCCTGTCTCCATAAAAAGAATCTATTGTCCTCGGTTTTTTTGTATTCTTCTTTATGTTTGTTGTTTTCCCTTTTCCTGGCGTTACAACGAATTTCTATCTTTGGGCTCTCTGTCCCAGCTTTCTTATTCTGGGGGTTGTGAGTCTAGAATTATAACCTTCAGTTTCCTGAGGTGTGGGGGAGGGGTCTGGCTCCCTGGCGTCTCACTCCCTGTGGGTGCTCTCCAGCACCTGCTTTTCAGCAATGGTCTCAGCTGTTTGTTGTTTGAGCTGATGACTGGCGCTTCCTCTGGGGGAGCAAGGTTACGTCTGGGCTCCTGGCGTTGACCCCTGCGGACTCTTCCCCTCTGGGACTAATGAGCTTCTAGTATCTCCTCTGTTTCAGTTCTCTTTTTTTTTCCCGAGGAATTCTCTGGGTGAGGGGGGGAGGGATTAGAGCCTTTTACCTGGCCATTGAGTCTTCCGGAAGTTCAAGAAGCCGAGATCCTGGGTTTTGCAAGCGTCAGGACTGGGTGTTTTCATGGCTGGTGGCGTTGCGCTGCCTCTCGTCGCTTCCACAGACTGCCGTCCTGTGTTGGGAGTCCTGGGGATCTCCGCCGGTTTCGGGCGCCCAGCTTTCTCCCAGCCCGTCTCCCACGTGGATTTCTCGGCCAGCCGCTTCCGCCTTGGTCTGGAGCAGCTCCACACCGAGCATTCTCCGAGCCTGCAGGTTCGTTCCTCCGGCCTTTCAGACTCTCCCGGCTCGGAAATTTGCCCCACGCAGACTGCTCGCGGTTTCTGACTCTCTCAAATCTGCTCAAATTCACTTTTTTATAGGAATCTGACAGACCTTGTGAGTGATCTCCGGTAAGACGCTGCCTTCATGCGGCCATCTTGGCTCCGCCCCTAAGCTCTTTTTTTGATCATGGCTTTCAGGTAGTCCAATAATTTTTAAATTATCTCTCCTGGATCTATTTTCCAGTCAGTGGTTTTTCCAATGAGATATTTGACATTGTCTTCCATTTTTTCATTCCTTTGGTTCTGTTTTATGATATCTTGATTTCTCATAAAGTCACTAGCTTCCACTTGCTCCAATCTAATTTTTAAGGTAGTACTTTCTTCAGTGGTCCGTTGGACCTTCTTTTCCATTTGGCTAATTCTGCCTTTCAAGTCATTCTTCTCCTCATTGGCTTTTTGGAGCTCTTTTGCCATTTGAGTGAGTCTGTTTTTTAAGGTGTTGTTTTCTTCAGTGTATTTTTCAGTATTTTTTTGGGTCTCCTTTAGCAAATCATTGACTTGTTTTTCATGGTTTTCTTGCATCCTTCTCATTTCTCTTCCCAATTTTTCCTCTACTTCTCTAACTTGCTTTTCCAAATCCTTTTTGAGCTCTTCCATGGCCTGGGACCAGTTCATGTTTTTCTTGGAGGCTTTTGGTGTAGGCTCTTGCACTTTGTTGACTTCTTTAGGTTGTATGTTTTGGTCTTCTTTGTTACCAAAGAAAGAATCCAAAGTCTGAGATTGAATCTGGGTGTGTTTTTGCTGCCTGGCCATATTCCCAACCAACTAACCTGATCCTTGAGTTTTTCAGCGGGGTATGACTGCTTGTAGAGTAAAGAGTTCTATGTTGCATGTTTGGGGGGGATGCACCAGCTCTGCCACACCAGCACTCCTCCTTCCCCAAGAACCCCCAACCGGGACTGGGCTTAGATCTTCAGCAGGCTGTGCACTCCTGCTCTGATCTGCCACTTAATTCCTCCCACCAGGTAGGCCTGGGCCCAGAAGCAACAGCAGCTGTAGCTGCCCTACCTCCACTGCCATGGTGGCCAAACCTCGAACTCCTTCCACTCCTGCAGATTTTCCCACTAACCTTCTCCGCTGTCTTTGGTGTTTGTGGGTTGAGAAGTCTGGTAACTGCCACAGCTCACTGATTCAGGGCGCTAGGGCCTGCTCCGCCGGGCTCCTGGTCTGGTTGGTCCAAGCCGCTCACGCTGGGCTCTGCTCTGCTCCCAGCTCCCAGCTCCCAGCTCCGTGTGTGATAGACCTCACCCAGAGACCATCCAGTCTGTCCTGGGCTGGAGCCCTGCTTCCCTCTGCTGTTTGGTGGGTTCTGCAGTTCTAGAATTGGTTCAGAGCCATTTTTTATAGGTTTTTGGAGGGACTTGGTGGGGAGCTCACACAAGTCCCTGCTTTCCAGCTGCCATCTTGGCTCTACCCCCCTAGATTTAGTCTTAACAGAGGGGGATGGGAGTCTTAGTGAACTTTTCTCCTTCAAACTCTGAAAGCATCTCAGATGACATACTTTCAATGAGCAAAATGGGTCAATGATCTAAACCATGCTCAAAGTAGGGGCAAGAAACCAGGCCCTTCTTCTATTTCTAGTTGGACTGAATTTGCTAAACTAAGTCATTTTCTGAGTACGTGTGAACGTTTTGCTTCAATCCAAGTCCCAAATCATAACCAGGGAACTGCTGACAGGGTAAGGTTTTATGTAACAGGGAAAGGTACCTAAGGGCTGTGAAATTGTAAAAAGAATATTTAGTTGGCAATTGGGTGAATCTTGACTGCAGACTAGCCAGATGGCTGCAGAGATCTCATGAGCTGAAGTGACTAAATTGAGATGAGATTTGGAAAAAGGGGACTGTTCATTAATACTCGATTTGATCTAAGAGTGATATCTTTTTTTATTTTTTTATTTGTTTATTTATTTTTAGTTTACAACACACAGTTCTACATAATTTTGAGTTCCAGATTTTCTCCCCTCCTTCCCCCCTCCCTCCCCAAGATGGCATGGAATCTCATATAACTACCATGTATAACTTCACATTGAATTAGTGTATACACTAGTCAAGTTGTGGAGAAGAATTATGACCAATGGGATGAATCATGAGAAAGAAGAAACAGAACTAAAAAAAATACCAAAAAACCTAAAAACAAAAACACAAGAGAAGAAAAAAATGCAAACATGAAGTGTGCCTCAATCTGCATTCAAACTTCATAGTTCTTTCTCTGGATGTAGATAGCATTCTCCATCATGAGTCCTTTGGAGTTGTCCTTGTACCTTGTGTTGCTGAGAAGAGCGAAGTCTGTCAGGGTTGGTCCTCACGGAGTCCATATATCTGTGATTGTGTACAGTGTTCTCCTGGCTCTGCTCCGCTCACTCAGCATTATGTCATGTAGGTTTTTCCAGGTTATTATGAAGTCCGTATCATCCCCATTTCTTATGGCACAATAGTATTCCATGACCTTCATATATCACAGCTTGTTCAGCCATTCCCCAATTGATTGGCATCCCTTTGATTTCCAATTCTTGGCTATCACAAAAAGAGCCGCTATAAATATTTTTGTACATATGGGTCCTTTTCCCGCTTGTGTGATTTCTTTGGGATACAACCCTAGAAGTGGTATTGCTGGGTCAAAGGGTATGAACATTCTGATGGCCCTTTGGGCGTAGTTCCAAATTACTCTCCAAAATGGCTGGATCATCTCACAACTCCACCAGCAATGCAACAATGTTGCAATTTTCCCACATCCTCTCCAGCATTTATCGTTTTCCTGTTTTGTCAGTTTAGCCAATCTGACAAGAGAGATGTGGTATCTAAGAGTTGTTTTGATTTGCATTTCTCTAATCAGTAGTGATTTAGAGCATTTTTTCATATGCCTATTGATAGCTTTAATTTCTTCCTCTGAAAACTGCCTGTTCATATCCTTTGACCATTTCTCAATTGGAAATGGCTTGTATTCCTATATATTTGGCTCAGTTCCCTGTATATTTCAGAAATGAGGCCTAAATCCTCAGCATTCCTATACATTACTGACAAAGCCCAACAGCAAGAGATAGAAAGAGAAATTCCATTCAAAGTTACTGTTGACACTATAAAATATTTGGAACTCTATTTGCCAAGACAAACCCAGGGCCTATATGAACATAACTATGAAACACTTTTCACGCAAAGAAAGTCAGATCTAAATAAATGGAAAAACATCAGTTGCTCATGGTTAGGCTGAGCTAATATAATAAAAATGACAATTTTACCTAAATTAATCTACCTATTCAGTGCCGTACCAATTGAACTACAAAAAAATTATTTTGCTGAACTGGACAAAATAATAACAAAATTCATCTGGAAAAACAAGAGGTCTAGAATATCTAGGGTATTAATGAAAAGAAATGCTAGAGAAGGTGGCCTAGCCATACCAGATATTGAACTGTACTGCAGAGCAGCAGTCATCAAAACTGCCTGGGACTGGCTAAGAAACAGAGGTGTGGATCAATGGAATAGGATAGGAATACAAGATGGAGAAGTCAACAACTGTAGCAATCTACTCTTTGATAAACCCAAAGAGGCCAGCTTCTGGGCTAATAATTCACTATTTCACGAAAACTGTTGGGAAAATTGGAAAATGGTAGGGCAGAAACTGGGCATAGACCAATATCTTGCACCATATACCAAAATAAAGTCAAAATCGGTTCATGATTTAGGAGCAAAAGCTGATACTATAAGTAATTTGGGAGAGCAAGGAATAGTTTACTTATCAGATTTATAGAAAAGAAAAGAATTCATGACCCAACAAGAGATAGAGAGCATTACAAAATGTAAAATGGATAATTTTGATTATGTTAAAGTGAAATGTTTTTGTACAAAAAAAGCCAATGGAACAAAAATTACGAGGGAAGCAGAAAATTGGGAGAAAATCTTTATAACTAGTATCTCTGATAAGAGTGATATCTTGATGAAGAATTAAAAGATAAGTATCCAACTCTTGTCTATTTAACCCAAAACAAGTGTAAAACAACCGAGTGCCGAAAGAGGAGTACATGGGGCACATTAAACATTTTTAAAGATGTAAGAAGTTAGAAGGTTTATTGTACAAGTCCATAAAATTCAATAAAAAGCTTTGAATATGGCTGGTTAGGTTGATACTGAACCACTTGGTGTTTCTCTGAGTTTGTTTTGGAAAGCTGAACTTTTCAGAATGGCCAAGTGGATCATCCTAGCCTTCTCTTCCTTTCCTACCTTCTCCTCACCCTGCTCAAACACACCTATGTAGCTCTCTGTAGAAAGGAAGAGTTCTGTTATGTGCAGACCCCTAACTAATCTTTTTGGTCCCCATACCAAAACAGTATACTCTCAAAACAAAACAAGACATATGTGAGATAAATACAATTTAGTGAGACCAGTGGAGTTAGGGTGAGGGCTAATATAGATCTATTATATGCTTGAAAGAATACCTGCATTCAGCTTTCATGTCTTCAAATTTAGTTAAAGGGCTAGTTGTTCCATCATAGTTTAGGCTCTGCTTATGAGCAGACCACGCCAGTGATTTATTTTTTTTAAATAGAGGGCACAGGATCCCAGGCATGATATTTCATACTTGGAGCAGATACTAGAAGCCATCTGATCCAATTAACACCTGAAAAAAAGATCCACTTTTCGGTATCACCAGCAAGTAATTAACTAGGCTTTGCATGCAATCTTCTAGGAACCCCATTTGACTTTGGGACAGCTCTTGTTGTTAGGAAGTCCTTCTCACTACCAAGCCTAAATTTGCTTTTTTGCAACTGTCCTGTGCAGCATTGTTGCTTTTGGGGGCCAAATATGCTCTACATGGATCTTCTGTTCTCTAGACTGTGGCATTCAGCTAATTCTGCAGGAGTGAAGAAATGGCATCATGACTGACTTTTGAGGAAGCTTTGAGGCATAAAAACTTTGGGGTTTCTTGGATTTATATGTGATCACTAAAAGCCAAACAGAATTTAAAAAACCCTATCCTTACGCTTTCTTTGAAGAGCCTTTGGAAGTTTCCAAAGATACTCACACTTTTCCATGTGGCCCTTGAAAACATTGGTTCTTTTTGAAGCTCACCGAGAGCGACCTTATGGAATGTGGCTAAGCTCTTTGCTTGCCATCTTTCAGTTTTTCAATTACCAGAATTAAATCAGAAATCTCCCTCCAACTTTTTGGCCTTTTTAGCCTTCCTATCCAATTCAATTCAATATATATGTTAGGTGATGGGAATAGAAAACAAAGTGGAGATAATTCCTGGTCTCAAGAAGCTTACATTCTAGTGGAGGGAGACAGCATATAGACAGATAAGTCAATACAAAAGGTATACAAAGTAACGTATTGGAAGCAGAGTGGGGAGAATGCATGGCAGAGCAGAGCACATGAAGATCTCATGCAGCCAGAGGCTTTGAAACTCAGTTTGGAAAGCTGAACTTTTTCTTACTCTTGGCTCCAAATTGCTCTGAGCATCTTGATGTCCATCTATTGTGATTTAGGATTGGGATGGCTTCAGACAAAAGTCCAGAGATTTAAATTAGGGCAATCCTCCTTGCCTATCCCTAGAGAATTAACTAATTGCAAAGAATGCAACTCATAGAAATCCTTGCCTTAACATGCTAAAGACCATCATATCCTAACTTTAACGAGTGCACATTGGGCCATACAAATCTTAGATATTAGCATAGTCATACACATGCCCAGAAGGTGAGTACTCTGCTGGAGATATCCTAGGAGAGTGCTGTGTCCAGGACTAAGACTATCTATACCCTTTTCCTCAATATGCAAAGGCTTCTTAACTGTGGTTTTTTTTGTTTCTAAGACCCAATGGGCCCCAATTTTATATCACGAGCTATGAATTTTTATAGGCAATTTTCAAAGTTACTTCCTTTGTAGGCTTTCTGTTAGTCTGGCTTCATTTGAATCATTTCAACTGTTGCAAAGGAGTATTTACTAGGACGACCTCCAGGATAATGGCCCATTGATCATTGTGTTAGTCATCATTAGTTATTGATTTATCTCAGGGCTCTGGGCATCTTCCAGAATAGCAAGCCACCATTCAAGGTTCAGATAAAATAGAGGCTAGGATGTGTGGGGCCAGCATGAAAAGGATTGCAAGAGTATATTACATGCCTAATCAGAAATAAGTTCTGAGTGACAGACTTGGCTTCCTTCCTTCATTCCACTGGCCTTCCTTGGGATTTAGGTAGAGGACCAGAGGAATTAGGTCAGCATTCAGAATGAATCATTCTTCTGTACAGGGGTATGCTGGTAAATAATTAACAACTGGTACTCTGAAAAAAAATATGCACAATACACTTCTAAGTATAATCTGCATTACTAATATTTTCTCCATCACTTTCTTACACAGTATGCTTCTCCAGTTTTAGGCTAAGAATCAGGAAATTAGATCTGAAAGATGACTTTGGAGGTCATGTAGCCCAACTTCTCATTTGTGCATGAAGAAACTGATGCCCAGAGATGGTGTGGCTTCCCTAAAATCATACAATCAAACCAATCAGCCAATCAGTTAGTAAGCGTTTAGTAAGTGCTTCCTATGTGCCAAGAACTGCTAACAGATGGTCAGGATACAAAGGGAAAGAGAAAGAAGTCCTGCCCTCAAGAAGTTTATATTCTATCAGGCAAACAACATATACACATATACAGAAATTAAAATAAGTTAATGTGGGGTACGAGGAGTTGGAAAGATCATAAAAGTTATCACTTTCTGTGTGGCAGGCAAAAGAACCAGGATTTGAACCCAGCTCCTCCGCCTCCAGATCTGCTTATCTTTCTTCTTCACAATAGTACACCTTATTGTCCTTCAGGGTAGTTGTAAGACTGAGCAGTCAAGTGTTTGGTAAACCAGGATCTATAGTCCTTGAGCTCTGAGCCATATTTCTTTTTAAATAATCATCACTCTTTCTTAGAGATGTATTATTTCTCCTGGGGGTTTAATGCTTCTTTATTCTTTTCCTTAAAATCACATAAACTAGGATGACAAGTATGCCTTGTGATTAGGCGGAGTTTGGGGAGTCGTTAAATATTGGTAGGATAAGATGGTTCTTAGATGGATTATTGTTATATTCATTATGTAAACTAAGAAACTGAGTCCACAGAGATTTAGTGGCTTATCTGGTCATCTAGTAAATTATCAGCCGTAAGATTAGAATAAGTCTTCTTGATTCTGAGTTCAACATTTCATTCACTTGTCCAAGGAGGCACTCTCCAGCAAGAGTATGTAAGATAGTAGGATGCCTTGTGTTCATGCTGCTAATCCTGTCTAGTCAGCCCATTGTGTGGTTTGTTCAGCTTTTCTCCTTTTGCAGGACTTTGGCCATGGAATGTCATGTTCTCAAATGTTCACAGTTAAAAAAACTAGCCTGATCATGTTTTTGAGGTAGCTTCTTTCTTTAAAAGTGCATCCCTTCCTAACTGGTTGCATAATGGTGTTTATAATGTCCCTGGGAGATTTGTGACTTCTGAAGATCACACCCTCCTGCTTCCTCCCTTCCCAGATCAATGGCCTTTTCCTTTGAGACTAAAGGGGTTTGCCTTTCACAATCCCTCTCCTCTACAATTTCAGCCTGTATAAGAGTATAAATCTAGACTGCTCTGTGGCAGCTACCAGTGGCCTAGAACTCCTGATTCAATTTAGAAATTTCATTAATTTCTTTTTCAAATTGTTTAAAGATTTTTCAAAAACAAAGCCAAATTTGAGAATAAAAGCAAAATACAGCCATGCCTTCTCCCACCCCAACCTCCAGTGGAGACTTCTTTGATATTTTATGTAGCTTTTCTCCCTGTATTGGTCCCCTGACTAATAGATTCTAGTCTGCTGTGTCTACCACTAGTGCCCTACTTAATATCTTGCACTGATTTATACCTGTCACTTCAAAATGACCTTTCTTCAATTTGGTTCAGTTCAGTGCAATGCAATTCAACGTAATTGAATTCTACCCAATTTGACTTGATGTAATTCAACTCGATTCCTTGAAACAAATATTTATTATGTGTAAGCTATTTCTTAAATGCAGGCCCATCATTTCTATCTTATTGTTCTTTCCATGTTGTCATATGTCTGGGAGTCATGATGCACTACAGCCTTTGAATAACTGAAATTGAGACTTTCCACTGGCATTGAAGAAGGATGGGAGGTATGATTAGAAAACAGTGAATTACAAATTTAGAAACAGGGAAGAAAAGGCAATGGAAAGTATATCATTAAAGAGAGGCATTAAGAAAGTGGAGCCAAGATGGCCAAGTAGCAGGAAGAAACAGAAACTCTCCCTATAGCTCCTCCACACAAATGCATCACACTGAGTCTTGATTGAGTTCAAGAATAAAACCACTATGAGTTATTTTTCCAACCTAGTTCATCATAGAGAGAGAGACAGAGAGGTGTCTTTGTATACTAGGGACAGAGTCTGTCTAGGGGTAGCAGCAGGGAGAGACCATGCACTAGCTCAAGAACAATGGAGGGGCCTGACCACTATGGTGTAGAGAGTAGTGCCAATTGGCAGCTGTGCCGCTCAATAGCCACCTCTTGGTTACAGATACAAAGTGGGCTGAGGAAAGGATCTGCACAGTGCCTGGCATATGTTAGGTGCTTAATAAATACTGATTGATTCATTGATTATGCCTAATGGTAAAATTCAAGTGTGAGGAATGGTCACATTCCCTAGGCTATGTACTGAGCAAGGAAGAAGTCCAGAAGCATGTATTACCTGTGGGGCTCTGAGCAGAGGAGTAGAGCTTTATATCCGTTACAGCCTCCAGAATAACCAGTGCAAGAAATCCAGAAGAAAAGGAGACCTGAAGCTCTGTCACTCTGAACCAGTTGAGCATTCCAGGGGGCTGATAGTAGCTAAGTCCAGCAGCAGTCCACTGGAACTCCAACCAGGGCAAGTCAGAAACTTGCAGTGGTCAGTTAGGAGTTAGGGGGAAAAGCAGAAAAAAGACCTTGCTTTAGAACAGACCACTCTGGGAGCACTGAAAACTTACAAGTCCTTTGCTGAAGCTGTCCCTGAAATCCTGGAATAATACAACCCTTGATTCCCCAAGAAAGGATCAGAAGGAGTATCCTAGACAGTCCCTTAAAAAGCATACAGAACCCATCCCTAACATAAAATATACTCAGGAAGTAGACTGGAAGAATGAAATAGTTAAAATAGAAAGGATTCTCCCCATCCCCAGCCGCACCTCCACAAAAGCTCTTATGATGACAGTAAAACTCAAGACTGGAGCCTGCGAAACAATGACTCCCAGATATCTACAAGGAAAGCTTCAAAGAAAATAGCTTGGGCAAAAGTTAAGCCAATGTTTTGTAAGAGACAAAGAGTTGAAAAAGGAGTTATTTTTAATTAAATCTCTAGGAGGGGAATGGAAAAAAATAAGAGGTGTAGAAGAAAGAATTCAAAAGGAATGAAAACTTTGGCACAAGAGGTATAAAACCTTACCTAAGAAACAAACTCTCTGAGAATTGTAATGGACCAAAGAGAAGATATGACTCCATGATATAAGAAGAAATATTAAAATAAGCTCAAAAGACTAAAAAAGAAGAAAATGTAAAGCATCTCATAGCAAAAACAACTGTGTTAGAAAAAAGATTGAGAGAATTTGAAAATCATCCAACTTTCTGAAAGCAATGACAAACAAAGAGCCTCAAACCACATATTAGGAAATCCTAAGCAAAAATGACAAGATGTCTTAGAAACAGAGGGCAATTTGGAAGTATAAAGAATCCACAGGTCACCTTCTGAAAGATACTTCAAAAATAAAAACTTTTAGGACCTCAGAGAAACAGGAAGGAAAGAAAAGAAAGGGTAAGGAGAAATAACAGAGAGGACAGATTAAGGGAGGGATTAGTGATAAGCAAAACAAACTAACTAAGGAGGTAGAAAAGGCAACATCATAAACAAAATAAAAGAGCAAGGAGACAGTTACTTGTCACATCTATTAATAGGAAAAAATACATGATAATATAAGAGGATTGCACGATTTAAAATAGGAAATTTTTATATGAAATTTATATGAGTTTGTAAGAAATTTATATGAAATTTGCACAAACAAAAGCAATGGACATCAAATTAGAAGAGAAAAGGGTAAATAAGAAAAATATATTAAACAAAACAATGAAAAAGTCTGATTTCTAACATCTATAGGGAACTGATTTACATTTTTAAGAGTAAGAGCCATAAGCTAACTGACAAGTAGCCAAAGGATATGAAGAGGCATTTTTCAGATTAATAAATACAAGTTATCAATAGCCACATTAAAAAAATTCCAAATCACTAATTAGGAAGTCAAAATAACTTATTAAAATGGCAAAATTGAGAAGGAAAAGGTAAAATAACAAATTCTAGAGGGCTTGTGGGGAAAAAAAGATACATTAATGCACTATTGGTGAAGGTATGGATGAGTTGAGTCTTTTTGGAAAGCAATTTGAAACTGTGGCACACATACACACACATACAAACAAAGGAACCTATTAAATGACCATGTATGCCTTGTAACCCAGCAATAACAGTACAAGCTCAATGTCCCAAAGAAAACAAAGAGGAAGAAGACCCATATGTACAAAAATATTTATAACTTTTTTCATTTGGGTTGCAAAGAATTATGAACTGAGGAGATGCCAATCAATTGGGGAATGGTTGAACAAATTATGGCATATGAATGTGATGAAACATTTGTGATATAAGAAATAATAAAAAGGGCAGTTTCAGACAAAACTTGAGACTTATGTGAGTTGATGCAGAATGAGGTGAACAATGACAGGAGAACAATTTATACAATAACAATAACATTGTGAAGATGAACAGTTTCAAAAGACTTAGGAAGTCTGATCAATGCAATGATCAACCATGATTAGAGAAGACTCATGATGCTATATCCATATCCATATCCATATCCATTTATCTATAAAACAAAGTGCTGCACTGTCTATATTTAAAACAAAGGCTCAATATTCTCTCTGAGAGATAGATACATAGATATATAGATAGTCACACAGACACATAGACAGACAGACAGACAGATAGATAGATAGATAGACAGATAGACAGACAGACAGACAGACAGATGGATGGATAGATAGACAGACACATAGACAGACAGCCACAGATAGATAGATAGATACATAGATAGATAGATAGGCAAGATAGATAGATGGACAGACAGACAGAGAAATAAGATAGATAGATAGACACACAGACATATAGACAGACAGACAGATAGACAAGATAGATAGATACATACATACACATATGCATGCATACAGACATGTAGGACCTGATTTTGGTTGTCTATGCATTTGTGTAACTGGGCTTTTCTTTTGCTTTCTTTTTGTGATAGGTCAGGAGATAGAGAGGGTGGATTTTCCTTGATTGAAAAAATTATAAAGGAAAAAGAAATCCATGAGTTGAAAAGGAGATAGGTTGGTCACACAGCTAGCACAGTAATAACATGGAAAGCAATTGTACCCCATTGGTATCCTCATAATGTCAAGAGCTCCAGAGAAAGACACTCAGTATGTGGAATAGACCCTGCAAAGTAATGCTGTACTTTGATAAGAATCATACATTAAAGGCAAGAAGGAATGGGTTGAGATCTCCATCACTAGAGTGACAACTATCTTTGATAAGTTTCCAGATCTATTGGACTATTTGGATTATTATTTCAAAGCATTGTGATGAACATTGAAAATCCACAGACAAAAACTGAAAAGATCCCCTTTCCATAAGGAATTGCATGTTCAGGGGGAGGGAGTGGTGGTGACACAATGTATCCACAGTTAAGTAAATATAAGAATCTTGGAGGAGGGGGAGAGCACTGACAAGTAGCTCTCACTAACCTTGAATAAGGCATAAGGAAGACAGTGTTTTGAGAAGTGGAGTGGAGGAAACTCTTTCATTTGGGCAAGTTTGTTTGTACTAATAATTCTTCTATGGGAAATTTTGAGGAGGTTCAAAGGAAAGAAATAAAATGACTTCGAGTATTGCATTGACAGCTAAGACTATTGAGTCGACATCCACTGGCATGTGAGTGGGGTAGGTACGAGTTGGTCATTCTTTTTTGAGGTCATACATTTCCCATTCTCCTGATTCATGCTAGACAATAGCACAAAAGCAGATGCAACTTGTCAAACATCTTACTCCATTGCACAGAATTTTCAGAATTGGCAGGGACCTCAGAGGCTATCTGCTTGAACTTGTACCTGTACACAACACCCTCAACAAGTAGTCATCCAGACTTTCTTTGCTTGAAAAAAATAATAACAGTGGGCATAAAAGTGAAAAAGAAAGAAAGAAATGGAAGGGAAGGAAAAGAAAGGAAAGGGAAAGAAAAGAAAGGAACTAGAATCTAAAGGGTTGCCATAGATTGCCTCTTAAAGATTGAGGAATGGATGAACAAATTGTGGTGTATGAATGTAACAGAATATTATGACACCATAAGGAAAGAAGAAAAAGATGAAAGAGATTATTTTTTAGAACCATGGGAAGAATACTAACAAACACAGGGTAACTCATGAAGAAAACTTTGGAAATGTTGTTTAGAGAAGTGGTCTGAAAGATATATTGGTTCTCAAATATGCAATGATGTCTGTGATCATTGGACAAATGGCATCAGATAGGAAAAATCCTCCTACAGCAGAAAAATGTTTACTCCAGTGTCCCAATGTGAGACTATGTTTTCCTGGTTACTCTGCATGAATTGAAGTGGACTTCTAATGTAACTCTTATTTGAAGGGTAAGGGGTCTTTCTTTTAAAAGGTCAAATGCCCTTCTAAGACTTTGCCCTTTTATCAGGGATTGAGCTAGTAACGATAAAATCTTCATTGTGTTTGATTTTCAGTCCACTGTTTAGTTTTGTTTAGTGATGCTTTTCTCTAACCTGCCTTTCACAAATCCAATGCATGTGAGAGAGGAGGAGGAGAAGAAAGAGGAGGGTTGGGGGAGAGGAAAAGGTGGAGGAGGAGGTGGAGGAAGAGGAGGAAGAAGAGAAAGAAGACAAAGAGGACAAGGAGGAGAGGGGACAGAGAAGTATAAAAAGATCATCTCTTATGTATTTAGTTAACATAGTTTCAATTGAACATTATCTGATTCTGTGATGAGTGAAATATCATTTTAATGAAGGATTTACAACTCCATGATCCATGGGTGAGCTATGCTCAACAGCCTAATAAAATCATTGAGGGGTAGTTACTGGCACTCCATATTTGACTGCATTTATAGACACAATTAACTCTGCGAAAGTTCTGGTGGGGATATAATTATGAATCCTACTAAACAATGAGTAAGGTTTCAGAACATTCTTGCAATTATATTTTGGGAACATTGAGCTTACAGAGAATGGATGCTTGCATAGCTAACACATGGACTGATGCTTAGGAAGCTGGAATATGATGATTCTTTGTTAATTAGAAACTCCACTGAGCTCTCAAAAGGTCTTTACAATGTAGTTTATTAGCCATTCCTCATGACAATTTGGTGAGTCAATATAGAGTTGTTATTCCCACACCCGGAAACTGAGGCATAGGCAAGCTTAATAACATGTCCAAAGTTAATCAAGCCACCAGCCAAATTGGAAGGAAAATTGCTTGGCTCTTTGTGGGAACTCTGGGGGAGGGGCCCAGTTGTATTTTTATGAAGGCAAATGTATTAGTTGGAGTTGGAATGATTTTATTCCCACCCCTTGACCCAAACTATGTGCCCTTATGTTTGTGTGGGAGGATAATATAAACATTTATATAGCACCCATGACCAGTCACTGTGCCAAACACATTTTACGATGACTATCTCACTTGCTCTGTGGAACAAAGTAGATGCTATCATTACCCCCATCACCTGTACCATGTGTAGTGTGTAGCTCATAGTAGCTTCTTACTAACTGATTGATTCTGATGTTTAGAGGCAAGTAGAAAGGTGGCCAGGCTGGAAGATGATTTGGGGAGTTGGTCAAACATAACCTTTGTGAGAAATGATTATTTCTCTCTTGTATTTAAGAACTAATTATTGTATTAGGACCAAGGTTTTCCCCTTTTCTACTTCTTCATCCAGCAATCAACCAGTGTCAGAAATCTTAGGCTGCGATTTACCCAGGCCAAGATATAATCAAACAATAAAAGAAATTCTAAATTTAGGTTAATGGGTGTATTCCTACTCATTGCGTTTGCTCAAACCAGTCTGGGAAAATGTTGATCCTTCTCTTTTTTAGACAGATGATATGGAAATCGATGTCTCTTTGACCAAGGTTTAGGTGATTCAAGTCACCTACCACAAGAACATCCTTGCAATGTAGCCCACCCTTTCATTGTAATATTCCTTTTCTTATTAATTGTTCACCCATCAGAGTTGATTGCAACCCCTCCTAAACATCTGCTCTTCCAAGGTTATGTAAACCATAAGCCCATTGCAATGAGAGGTCTTTGGTCTAGGAGAGATGGCCAAATGATCATCCTTTCATTAATAAAAGTGCTAGCCTTATTACTAGAATGATCAAATTACCCAGAAATTATGTCTCTCGAACTTGTTTAAATGCCACACCTTTAATAAATTCACAAGAGTCAAAGCTGGCCATATAACATTTGGCACCAGATAACTGGAAATGCTGTTCTGATGAGTAGAGGCTTGGTGGAAGGAATGGAAGGTCCTTGAGGACAGGTAGTATCTATTTCACTTTCACTTTCTGCACCCTTGGCATCAAGTACAATATGAGGCTGTGTTTAACAAATGCTTAAGGTAGTTGCTTAATAAAGGACTGTTGATTGGTGGATCTATATGAAGAGTACATCGAGCTTTACTCATTCTCTAAATGTGCTTCCAATCGTTTTGTATGTATCTCTGATAGGTTTAGCCCTATTTGTATTCTCTCTCCCAATAGAACATAAGCTCTTAGTGGGAAGTGAGTCGTCCATTTTTATCTCAATAGCCCCAGCACCTAGTCCCATGGTTGGTATATTGTGGACACATAATACACACTTGTTATTAGACTGTTTGGTTAATCTCTGGGATGACTCAGTCTCTTTCCATAAAAAGGACTGGATGCTCTTTAAGGTCCCTTCTAGTCTGAGATGGCTCCAGTTGGGCCAAGTATTTCTGTATTCACTGTTGCCTGGGTTTTATACAAGTTTTTTTTTTCCTTCTCTTTCCAACTCCAAAATTCCTCCTTTTTCCTAGTTTATTTTGATTTGGAAGAAAGCAGATAAAGCAGATAGAAGCCTCTGTTCCTAGCCCTTTTAACCTGTTCCCCAGTAGAGGGCGCTGAAAGCTTGAATAAACAGCACCCATTGCATCAGCCCGAATCGGCATTGCTATCTCTAATTGAAGCTATATTGGGGGTGAGGGGGATAAACCTCTTACTTGATAGGACTTAATTACTAGTCTTTCATATAAATGTCGGTGAGTGAGAGATCTCATAAGCAATGAAATGAGGAAATCCCTTTCTGAACAAAACCTTTCTTTCATTCCCCCTCCTCCCCATCCGCCCAAAGCCAGGACATTTCCCTTTTCCGGAGGGATGGGATTTCCAATCAAAAACCTGAAATAGACACTTGGGCTTCCTGACCCCAAGGGGAGTGCACTGCAAGGGCCAGCTCTCTTCAGTGTGGATGGCAATGTGCTTCTGATTAAATGATATTTGATGAAAAGGAGGAGAAGGAGAAAGAGGAGGAGGAAGAGAGGAAGGACATTTCCCTTCTGCAATCCTGATGAATAACACCATGGCCTTAAAGTTTGTTCCAATAGAAGGAGCAATGCCTTTAATCCTGGCTTGGTAATTTCCTACCTATGTGACCTTGGCCAAGTCACTTCCTCATCTGTACAACTAAGGAGTAGGACAAGATGAACTTTAAAGTCTCTTAGGCATAAAACTCTGATCAGAGAGTAGAGTAGATAGTAGGCAGAGTACAGTAGAGTAGAATGGAGAGCTGTTGGGGGTAGGGCACACAGAGAGGGAGAAACCCAAAGCAAAGGTTCTCCTCTCTAGTTCTGCCCTTCTCCTGCAGGTGACTTTACTGCTTTCAGTCTGTTTCTTCATCAGTAAAATGGGATGAGATCATTTCAAAAGCCCTATTCAGCTCTCCAGCTCTAGGAGTCTGTCTAGACTTTCCTCTCATTTCACGGAGGTGGTGTAATAGGACTGGAAAGCTAAACCTTTAGGTCAAAGGGATGCCAGATTTACAGCCCTTGGAAGATGGATTCTGGAAATATTGAAGAGGAAAGTGTGTAAGAGGAAGGGAATCATCAGGACTTTGGAGAAGATTAGCCACCAAAAGTGAGATTAGCTTTATAGGGCTTCAGCTGCCAACTTGGCCACATGTCAATGGGAAATCTGAACAGTTTTAAGGCCCCTATCAAACCTGGGCCAAAATCTTTCATAAAAATGGTTTGGAGACTTCTCCTGCTGTGGTCTTTGCCCCAGTGGAAGAGACAGAAGCCAGCCACCAACCTTGGGCTTCCAGCAGTAGCAGCAGCATTTACTTCCACTTGGCATTGGGCTAGAGCGGAAAGCAATCTGTATTTCCAGGGAGTGACTGGGAATCCAGCCCAAGAGTCCATGCTGATGATGACTTATCAATATCAAAAGCTTATTAGGTGGCTTTTCAGCTGCCAAAGTGGAAAGACAGCCCTCCTAACCAAACCTAAACCCTTGGGCTATTTTGGGGTGGGCCAGGGCTGGTGTCCAAGACAAGGGAAGTGGAGGTTTTGGTTTTCTTTTTTTTATTATTATTAATTTTGGGTAGTTCTCTGGATGAAAGCTAAAGTTGTATATCTTGGAGTCTGCATGAAGCCCCAGTGCATCAATCTTGTCAACCTTGGATATGCTCTTTCTTAAGAGTGGTGAGATGGAAATAAAAACTTCTTTTAAAAAGCTCATTTCAGAGTACCCCAAATGTCACTGGGGCAAAAAAACTTGTGTTAGGGAATGAACAAAAAAAAACTTGTTTTTTTTTTCTTCCTAATGGTGAAGTTTAAATCAACAGAAGAATCAGCCTGGTCTAGTGGAAACAGGCAGTGTTACAGTGAGGAAGACGTGAGCTAAAGCCTCACCTTTGACAGATACTGGTTGTGTGACCCTCAGCAAATCATTCATCCTCTCAAATTGTCTGAAAATTTGAGGCAATTCTCAAAGATTGTAAGCTGTAGATATGTTGTTCATTTGTTTCTGTGCCTTGGGTTTCCATATGGATTTCCCTGTGTTGATAAAATCCTAGGTGCCAACTCCACCCTTCTTAGTGAACTGAGAACCTGTTCCTTGCAGATGCTAAAACCTTAGCCATAAGAAGCTTTAGCACTTACTGTGTTGAATTTAGAACAGTACTAGCTCCTACAGCTTCATCTCCTATGGTTCACCAGCCCAGGGTCTTGCTGAGTGTTGCCCAGAGATCAGGAATTGACTGCCTAACTGCTTATTCTTCTCCTCCATTCTCTGATGTAGGCCTGATTTGTAGCTGCAGAAATAAATTTTAAAGTTCAATCTAGTTCCTAGTTCTCTGCCTGGAGATTTCTCTTCTTCCCAGTTTGGCAGGGCCACCACTTTATTTAGCACTACACCCAAGTGTCAATCACAAAATTATTGAAACGAAAGGAAATACCATGTTGGCTAACAGACAATGGAATGATCGTGCAGCCTCTTGGCCAATTGGGGAAGTGGAAAGAACACTGATCTGGGAGGCAGGAGAGCAGCCTACTGCCAACCCCGGCTCTGCCTCCAACCGATAATCACAACTGACATTTCAAGAGCGCTCGAGAGTGTGCAAAACTCCCTACACACATTTTCTCACTTAAGCCTCACAACAACTCTGTGAAATGGATTCCATTATTATTATGATGCCCATTTCATGGATGTGTAATCTGAGGCTCCCAACTTGAAGTGACGTCACTGTGGTCACTCAGCCAATACATGTTTGAGATAGGGTTGGAAGCCAAGTCTTCTTAAGTCCAGGTGAAACACTCCATCCACCAAGCACACTGCAGTTCATGGCTAAGCCGGCTTGTCCACAGCCCTCCAGGCTTCCTCAGTCTGTTTCTTCAGCTGCAAAATGAGCTGAGTCACCTTGGCCAATCTCTCAAGTCTATTCCAGCCCAAAGATTAATCATTCTCTCTCTATCTCTCTTTCTCTGTCCATCTCTCTGTCTCTGTCTCTGTCTCTCTGTCTCTCTGTCTCTCTGTCTCTCTCTGTCTCTCTCTCTCTGTCTCTCTATCTCCCTTTGTCTGCCTCTCTCTCTGTCTCTGTCTCTCTTCCTCCATTTCTAGATATTTTCAATGTTTTCTGGTAGTTCTTTTCATTCACGTCAATATCATTCCTCACTAATTCACACCCCCCCAGACAAACTCTATAATAACTAGATATAACTATAGATAAACTTTTTAGAAACCCTACCTAGCACAAGTTATCTGTTTCATATACAATCTTCTTTTTTCATGCTCTGTGTATTGAAGCATTCATATTTGTTGAGGGTTATTTAGTTCACAAGAAAAGGGAAAAACAAAACAAAACCTCATTTCTATGGCCTGTCTTGGATGATTGCAGGGTCATGCATGACCCCTGATTTAGAACTGAAAAAGACCTTAATGTATCATTTCATCCCACCCTCTCATTTTACAAATAAGGAAACAGAGACCTTATGAAGTCACATAGGTGGTAAGAGAGCTAGAATTTGAACCCAGGTCCTGTGACTTTCAAGCTCTTTCCACAAAGAGAAATCAATTCACAGGGAAATTGGAAGTAGAAGATGGACAAAACCACTCTTTGTGAATGACCTCAAGCAGCACCTCACCACATCTCTTCTAGTTCTGCTCTCAGGCCCCCATACTGCTTATAGAAGCCTAGCATGAGCAGGCCTGGGGTCCCAGCCCTCTGACCCCAAGCCAGGCATATGAGCTTTCTGCCTCAAAGCTCTCAAGCTTACTTGAGCTTAATTACATCCTGGGCCCTATAAGTCTTCATTGGAAATGAAAGAAAGCCAGGCTTCTACCCAAGGTGGAAAATGAGGCTCCAATAGGCTCTGGCTATACAGGGGGAGGTCTCTGTACCCACCACCAAATGTATACTCCATCTTTCAGTAATCAATTCTTCCTGTCACTAGGGCCGAGTCAGTAGCTGCCAAAAAGTGCTGGGATCATTCCTGGGGTATATCTGTTTTGCTTCCTCCTCCTCTTCCTCCTCTTCCTCCTCCTGCTTCTCCTTTTTTTCTCCCCATGGAGGATCTTCAATCCACAATTCGGTTTTGCCTAAACCCAAGGAGATTGACCAAATATTGCCTTCTCTTCTCGTAGTTGGAAAGACCAGAGCCCCACATGCAGAAATCCAACTAGATTTGTGTTGAGGTTAAGAGTGGGAGTGGGAGAAGACATGCCACAAAACTGCTGTCCTAGACATAACTGCCTCTTTTCCTTGAAGTTGGGGGCATGAAGGGTGTGGAATGGGCTATGTACTGTCAGATGCTACCAGCCGTTGTGGATTGTGGTAATTGGTTTTGCTTTATGCTTTGTATTTGTTGCTTGGTGGGGGTGAGGAGAGAAAGAGGAGTAATAAATGGAAAATGATCAAGATTTCAAAATGAAAGCCATCAATAGATGGAATAGAAGCAGCCCTTTTCACCGGTCCCCCAGCAGCCCTTCGAAGGGGACCTCCCTGACACTTTGTATTGGTCTTGTATTCTCTGATGCATGCTGAAGATGTAGGCTTGTCCAGGGCATGGAGTCCTTCACTTCTGGCCTTGTATCCCCAAAGGTGAACATGGTGCCTAAGCCATGGTGGGTCTTTCAGAAATGTGTGTGGATGATCAATTATAATGGAATTCAACAAAACCACATTTCAACAGTCTCTGTGTGGATGTGGAAAACACCTTGATGACCTCACTCTTTCTCTCTAACTCCTTTGGGTGAGTACAATAGAAAAGGGTAATTTGCCCAAAATGGCAATAACTCGGGAATCATCACTGATATCATCATTGGAAAATTGGCAAGTACGGCTTTTAGACATGTTGTAGATGGAACTTTCTTTTCGTTTTGGCTAAAAAGTGGGAGGTGTTACTACATAAAAGCTGCAGAACATTGCACTGAGCAGTTAATTATGGATAATAGCTTAGGAAGTATGTTGAGAAACTGGGGGTAGAGTGGCCAGCAGAGATCAATGGGGACGGTGAAGGACCTTGAGTTCATTGGTCAGAGGAACTAGGGTATCCAGACCCGAGAAGAGAAGGCTCGAGGTGGACGTGAGAGCTATCTTGGAGCATTTGAAAGGCCTCATGTAGAAGTAAAATTCCACTTGTACTTCTTGGTCATGGGGGTTGGGTGTGGGGGAGAACTTACAGCAATTAGGGGGAAGTCACAAAGAGGCAAACTTAATTGTATACTGAGGAAAAAGCAATGCCCTAAAACTCTGAGCTGTTCCAAAGTGGAATGGGATCCCCAGGAAACAAGATGTCTCCCATTTCTGGAGATCTTTAATAATCATAGCTAGCATTTATATAGTATTTTATAGGTGTGTAAAATGCCTAAGAAATATTATATTTTATCCTCACAACAACCCTGGAAGATGGGTGCTATTGGTTAATCTGAGTTTCACTGATAAGGAAATTGAGGCAAACAGAGATTAAGCCACTTGCCAAAGGTTATCCTAAATATATCTGAGACTGGATTTGAACCCAGGTCTGCCTAAGTCTAGGTCTAGTTCTCTATTCACCCGCACCAACCAGCTGCCTCTGACAAACACTGAAATCCACCTGTCAGCATTCTGTCATTCTAGATTCTTTTCAGGGATGGATGTAGTAGATGGCCTCTGAGGTCCTTTCCATCTCTGAAATTCTCTGACTCTCAGATATATGATTTTCTGGATTCTTATAAATCAGTTCCCATGAAGGTGTTAATAGCTGATAATTATTTAATATGTTATTTTTTCAAGGGGTTATTTGCCTTTAAATAGGTCCATGGACCAATGCCTTAACCACAAATAAATGAATTTTGGGTCATGGAATTTCAGGGAGAGAAGGAAGAGATGAGGGAGATCCTTCATGAAATCTGACCCTTCTCATTTGCCACCTGCAGAAAAGTTGCCTTCACTCCACTCCTCCTGCTGCTCCCCCAACCCCGAATGTCAGACGAAGACTTCAATGCCTGTGGGTATGGTGAGCATAGCAAGCCAAGCCTAGCGAAGATATCTGCTTCCTATAACTGCATGGCACTCTCCTGTCAGTGCAGGCTCCTACAAACACATGTGTACATGGACACCAACAAGAGCCTGGCTTTGGGAAGAATTTAGTGATTAGGTTCCATTGGATGGAAAAATAATTTTGGTCAGTCAGCTCATTGGCATTGCTTCTCTTTCTCCCAGGGACAGTAGCCATCAAGGAACCACAGGCATCCCGGATATGAGCAGGGCCCCTAATGTTGTCACCATGCTGTCTTTCTCTCTTACTGAGCAGAGTTCCAACAATTCTTTTAAAAAGGAAAAATAAAGGTAAGAGATACATGAGTATACACAGATCCATCCATGCATATGTGCATGCATACATTCATGGACACATACATATGTGAGCCCTGTCCCATCCCTGTATGTAAAGAAAACTGTGCACTTGGTCTGGACCATGTAGCAGAACATGCTTGGAGTTGGGTTCTCCTAGCCCAGCTTCAGGGACAACAACATAGACTCAATTTTGAAGGTGGAAAAATTCAAGTAAGACGTTGGGGGGTTGGGTCCTAGAATTTCAAACTGATGAGTAGAAAAGCCACAGCCTTCAATTTGCTTACATTCTACTGGTGCAATGTACTTCACTACAACCAACATTTACAAGCCCCTACTTGGTGTAAAGCACTGTGCCATAGCACAGTGGAGATACAGACACACAAATGGAGACTTCCCTGAGCTCCTGGAGCTCATCCTACTGGAGTGGTGTGGGATGCTCTTCCATTGAATGAGCATTTTCCTCACGTGCCTATCATGAGCAAGGCACCAGGGTGTGTGCAGGAGGTGTAAAGACAACAATATAATAGCTCCTTCCTTCAGAGAGGTACTCTTCTACCAGGGAGAAGGCAAAGCAATTCAATTTCATTCAATTTAAAAGAAAAAAAAATTGAAAAAGCTAGCCTGTACCAGGCACTGTCCCCTGTCTTTAACAAGACTACCCTATTTCCCCATGTATAAGATGCTCTCCTTTTCAAAAAAATTGGGGTCTAAAAACAGGGTGTATCTTATACAGTGGTTGTAGATTTTTTTTACTTATATTTCCCACTTTTTCATGCTTGTTGTCTCTGTGCTCATTTTTTCACATTTGTTACCGGTATATTAGGTTACGTTTTGCCATGTTCTGCCCAGAAATGGCCCAGAAAAGATTTTTGTACAGTGCTGGATTCAAGTTAAAAGTGATCCACTTTGCAAAAGTGAATGGAAATCGTGGTGCTGAATGTAAGTTTGGTCCTCCAACTGAGAAAACAATCTGAGACTGGCTTTGGGAAGAAGAAACCCTACTGAAAACGCCACAGAAGAAGAAGGCCATGAGAGGCAAGTCAGCAAAATGGCCTGATTTAGAGAGGGAACTGAAGATATGGATTGAAGAGCAAAGGGCCATTGGAATTCCTGTGTCCACAAAGATGGTTCAGCACGAGGCAAGAAGAATTGATGATGAAAAAGAAGTTACTGATTTCAAAGGAGGACACAGTTGGTGCTTCAGGTTCATGAAATGGAATGGACTAAGCATGTGTACCCGCACCAGACTTGCCCAAAAGATGCCTGAAAGCTATGAGCAGATGAATAAAACTTGAGGTCAATAACTTTATGTAATACATTTTTTTCAAATTTCGGGCCCCAAAATTAAGGTGCTTCTCATACATGGGTAAATACGGTTTATTTTACTTGTCGATGATATATTCTGTTTCAGGTAAAAGAAAAGTGTGCAAAGAGATTACTGAGCTAGTATTGGCAAGCTGCTGATTTTGGGTTCAAGCAGTGTGCTGAATGGAAAATGACTCATTTTATCCCTGAATTCCCCCCTCCTTTGGAAGGGGAGAAATGAATGATCAGTCCCAATGCTGCCCAAGGCCTTACATATTAATCTAACTTTTTACTATAGTCTTTTAAGGGTCTCTACATTAAAAACTAAGTCAAGTTTTCTCAGAATTCCTTGGTAGAGGAAATTTCCTTGGGTTATATCCTGGATGCCAACCAGGCTGGCATACAGGAGGCATGCCTTAGCAGCATGTCCATAAAGGGCCTTTCTCAGGCCTCTGAGCGCCTTATTTCCTGAAATAGAGCTTTGCCTTCCCCGACCCAGAAAAGGTTGAACCTTCTGCCTCTAAGCTGTGAATCTCCAACCTCATCTATTCCCAAACCCTGTATGGAGGGCAACTAAATAGGCTTAGGGGCCAGTGGCACTCATGAAATTTCTTGTATTCAGTTTGATACTGAGTTTCCAGGAAATGCATTTCACCCAGGCACTGTTTTTCTGTGTTTGCAGCCCAGAAATTTCTCAAAGGGTGATGGCTTACAGTCCTATTGACCCAAGGCTAAAATGCTGAGGTAGAAGAGTCAAGCCCTAGATTGCTTATTTCTTTCTGGAACATTTTGTGAACTGCTGGGATTCCCAGGGGTGTTATGAGCCCCTCAGTTTGTGCTTGTCCCTTTCTCAGCAAAGCCCAGGAGGGTGGAAGGCAGGTCAAGATCTGTTGGGAGGCTCCAATCAGATAATGTAGGTAAAATATTTTGTGCTCTTCAAAGTGCTATGGAAACACCAACTATTATCATTTATAAATATTTCTATGTGGCTCTGAGGGTCACTTGTATTTTCCAATGCAGTGTAAGATGAATTTTCAATCTTAAAATCAATAGAAGCACAAATATAGGAATCAAGTGTATTTAGCTATACTCGAATTCTACATGTGTGCCTGTGGGTGTGTGCATGCATGTGTGTGTGTGTCTGAAAGATAGAGAGACAGAGACAGAGAGATAGAGACACAGAGAGACACAGAGAGAGACACAGAGAGAGAGACTGAAACTAGTAGACAGGATTGTCTGAATTAGAGAAAAATTTACCTTATGGAATGATTTCCAAATCAATGCACTTTTGTTCCTTCCAAGTTTTCCAGTAACACTGACTGATGCATGTTGCCATGGAGATTCTACCCCCCACCCCCATCCTCCACAAATAAAGCTCCCAAGTAAGGATGGCCATGTATTTACATGCAAACAATGAGACAAGTTCATACAAACAATGCTCTTCCCTCCTATTTCCCAACATCTTTTGCTCTATGATTCTTCTTAGTTTCCTTCCCCAACTAGATGGAGGAAATGAAGCTGAATTAGGGCAGAGTCTAAACTTGTGGTACCAAAATTGCTGAAACATTGACACAATTTGACAGTCACCCAATAGTGTCTATACACAGGCTGCTCCTGGGCACCACTGACATGAGATTGGTAATGGGCTATGTGCATTGCATTCAATTCTGGACTCCACCCTTGAGGGAGGACTCTGATAAACTGGAGAGTGTCCAGAGGAGGATGGACAGAATGCTAAAGGCCCTGAGGCTATGGCACCTGAAGAAGAATTGAAGGAACTGGGGATGTGTAGCCTGGAGAAGACAAGACTCCAGAGAGCACCAAGAACTATTTTCCAAATATCCGAAGGACTGTTCCATAGAAGAGAGATTAGATTAGTTTAGCCCTATGACAGAGAGCAGAACTTTAGAGAACTTGGGAGAAGTCATAAAGAGACAAAAAGCTTGATATTAAGAAAAATATAATAAGACTAGGACCTACATCAAGGCGATGTTGGATGCTATGAGGGGTAATGAGCTCCCTGTCACTGAAGGTCTTCAAGCAAAGGGTGTATGATAACTCACTGGGTTGGTTGTAGAGGGGATTTTTATTCTGATATAGGTTGGATTAAATGATCCATGAAATGCTTTCCAATGCTAAGATTCTGTTATATGGCTAATTCTAAGTAGGCTATTTGAGGGCGATTTTTATAATGGTTTCTATATTTGTGTTCAAGAATAATTCCATTTGATAAAACAGCCTCACATATTAATGTTGTTATTATTGATTTTAGTCATGTCCTACTCTTCCTAGTGCCATTTGGGGTTTCCTTGGGAAAGGTACTGGAGCAGTTTATCATTTCCTTCTCTTTCTAATTTTATTTTATTTTATTATTTGGAGGGGGGAAGACAGGGCAATTGGAGTTAAGTGACTTGCCCAAGATCACAGCTAGTAAATGTGTAAAGAGTTTGAAGCCGGATCTGAACTTAAGTCCTCCTGACTCCAGGGCCTGTGCTCTACTCACTGAGCCACCTAGTTGTCCCTCTTTCTCATTTTAGAGATGAGGAACTGAGGCAAACAGAGTTGGTTTGCCCAGGATCACACAGCCAGTAAGTGTCTGAGGCCAGATTTGAACTCAGGTCTTCCTGATTCCCAAGTCTAGTCTATCTGTTAGTAATCAAATTCTGTCCTTCCCTTGAGGACTCTCTCATTCTAATGCCAGAGACAAAATGTCAAAGACTCCATGCATCCAAAATAGAGGGTCAATGGGAGGCAACCTTGAAGGGATGACTTGAGAAGGGGAAGGGGCAAAGAGAACTCTTGGGCAGAAAGCAGGATTTGAGGAAAGCCAGGAGGCAGAGTTGAAGAGACAGCAAATTCCATCTAGTTCAGCCAGCACAAAGACACAGAGTAGAGGTAAAGTATGTTTGAAGGCCAGGATGGCAGGATTGCTGAGTAAATGAAAGGGGCCAAAGTGTAAGAAGACTAAAGAGGCAGGAAGGCCTCTAGTGGGAAGAGGTTTAAAAGCTGTACAATGGCTGATGAGACTGAGGACCTGACATAGGCAGAGCTGTATTTTGACGGCTGAGTGGGTCAAAGAGAGAACAGACTGGAGACAGGGGGAACAACCACAAGGTCCTTTCAGTCATCCCGGTATGAAGTGCCAAACATTGGTTCTGTGCTTGCAGCTATACATGTGTAGAGAAGGGGATGTGTATGGAAGACATGAAGGGAGAAATGACAAGCTCTGTCAATGGATTGGATCAGGAGGGTGAGATAGAGGTAGGAGAGGAGAGTGATACCAAGGTTGTGAGCCAGAGAAACTAGGATTATGGTGGTGCCAGTGATGGTATAGTGAAGTTGGGAAGAGGGGAAGATTTGAGAGAAGCTAGGAATTCACTTCAGAACAAGTTTACTTTGAGGTACCTATGGACCATCCACTGAAATATCCAAAAAGCCCCTGGTAATGTGTGACTGTAGCTCACCAGAGAGCCCAGTGCTGGACATATAGATGTAGGAATCATCTGCATAGAGAAGATAATTCAACCTTTGGGAGCTGATGAAATCCCCATTCAAAATACTACAGAGCAGGGATAGAGGAGGAGTAGGTCATGAGAAACTGGGAAGCAACCTAGGGCATTTGAGACACCATCACTCATTTCATTGAAGAGCCCCAGGGTGAGGGCAGGACTTGGGGGAGACCCAGGAAATAAACTCATTGAGGCAGTTAGGAAAGTGTCCTGGACATCTGTAAAAACAACTCCCAGAATCCTGATCTAGATCCTCTGAAAGAGCATCTAGAGAGGAGAGGTTACTGAGAGATAGTGGTAGAAGAAGAACCTGCAAGTGGCAAAGGTGGGCAAGTGTGAGAGCTGGGGAGGGGAGGGGTTTGAGTGAAAGTGTAAATGAGGCTGAAAAAGGGAGGCCAGGGAAGCTGTGTCAGTTGGAGGGAGTCAGGTATCAGTGACATCCACAAGATGGGGTAAGAAATGTTTAATAGGAAAGGAAGTCTGTCACCTATGGAGCAGGCATTCTGGAGAGCACAGTAGAAAGGGTGGGTAGACCTGGAGAAGGAGGTTGGGGAGGAAGCTGGGCTGGGGTGAGGGGGTGGATATAGAGGAATAGGCAGTAGGAACATGGTTTACCCAGTGACATTGGAAGGGGGATCACAGAATCACAGGGGGAGAGGATGACCCACTATGAGCATGTTAACCGTTGAGGAATGAGTCTAGGAAGAGTATAGGAATTAGAGAGAGGTCTAGTGAGGGAGATAGATGGTTTGCCTCCTATTAAAGGATCTTCCATGAATTCAAACCTTGTATCAGATGGAGATATTGAGTCCTATTTGGTCCAAGAAGTCAGCCTTCCAGCAGACACGGGCAGGATCCCAGCAGACAGAAGGAGGCAAAGTATGATTTGTAATAGTCCAGACAGGAGGTAGAAGATGGTACTTTGAGATGGATCTGGTCTTGTAATGGCCTCTAGGGCACTGGGGAAGACAGCGAGTCAAAGACAGAGGGCAGAGACTGGTGGCCAGGCTGCAGGTGGGCAGTATGCAGATGGGGACTTCCCAGGGCTAGCTGAGAAGACTCTGGGCCAAACCATCCAGAATCCCCTCCAGGAGGCATGGTACCTCTCAAATATGTTTATTTTAATTTGATTTCAGATTGCCTTTTATCCAACTTATCCCAGGCACATTTCTTGGTGCCCATCCCTGGTGTGGTCCTTAGCTCTCTGCTTTTCTCAGAACCCAAGTCATGTGGGGCTCAGGAACCTGGATAGGGCTTGTTCTTTGAAGAATAGCTTTGACTTTTTTACTGAACAGGGCTAGATTTGCAGAGGACTTTACTGACATCTCATTTGGTCTTTGTACTCTTACCTTAGCTTTGGAAGCCTGAGATCTCCTGACTGCACAAAGGACACCTCCCTAACTTCCCTCCCTGAATCTTTGACCCAGGCAGCCATATCCTGACCTAGGACCCCTTGGGGCTCCAACACTAGCCACTGGTTGTCTTTTCTGCTACTACCAGCTGCTGGTTCTAAGTGTAGGATGCTAAAAGTGCTTGAGGAAGGAATCACAAAAGAGAATGTGGCAATGCTTTGGAAAGGTCAGAGTTGATGTGACTGTGAGATGTTGACATCAGAGACACAGGCTTATCTAAGCTGCTCTGGCTTTTAGGTACCAGAGAAGGCATCTCTAATGTGGCTTTTGAAATATCCCAACTGCTGGAGCCAGGTGGTCTAGCATGAGGTTAGCAGGAAGCAACAGCAGGAAGGGGAGGAGGCCTGACTGCTCTGATGTTTTACTAAAATAGGAAAAGTCCCAAACCAGGTCCAACACCTTGCCCAGAGAAGAAGACTCCCTCCTTTCTTGAGTGTCCGTTTAACACCCATTTTATTTTTCATGTTTGAAAAACAGTGAATTTATGCCTTTTTATACTGAGACCATTTCCTGCAATCCCTTCCTTTTAACCCCCCCCCCCATTGAACCCCTCCCTATACAAAAGAAAAATAGCAACTCATAACTACTGGACCCCATGACAATGTCTGACAGTATATACACAGCATCTGCCACCAGAGAGCCCCACCTCAACACCTAGAGGAAGGGAGCAGGTTTCTTCATCCATTCTCTGGCATTAAGACTGGTCATGATTTCACTGAGTTCAGCAAGCAGCATTTTAGGATTGTCTTCCTTTACATTCTTACAACCGTATGGAGTTTTCTCCTGGTTCTGATTACTTCACTCTGCATCAGTTCTTGCAAGTCTACCCAAATTTCTCTGAATTCCTCATATTCCTCATTTCTCTTGGTGTATTCCTTTTCCATTACCTTCAAAAACGACCATCTATTTAGCCTGTTGATAGGCACCCACTTTGTTTCAAGTTTTGCTACCAAGAAGAAAAGTGTTTCTGTACATTTTTGGTACACATAGAAACCTTCCTTTCTACTTCTGACTTCCCTCCCTCATTCACTCACCACCCCCCACACATACACATACAAAGTACAGATCTCCCTAACAGGTCAATTTGATCTTCCAATACATTTACAAGCATTTCTCCAGTTTATCACCTGTCTAGCTGCTACTATGACTCCCTCCCCTTCTCCCAGTCATAGAGATACTGGGTGGAAAGGGAAGGACATGGTAGCAACTTGGTACTCTCACATTCCTTGTTAATGACATTTATCTGGTAATGGTTTCCATTTGCCTGTGGTCTTAAGAGCCTTCATATCTGGAAAGGGAGAAGACTTCATCATGAAGTTTTTGAGGATGTCTGGAAGCAGATTGTCAGTCCAATGGCCAGTGAACCTGACTGTTACCAATAAAATCGAGGAAAGAGTCTCAATTAATATGCTTCCTGCTTTCCTCTATCAATAAAAAAGTGATAAATTGGCCATATAACTTCAATGTTGTGCTTGGAAGAGGCTATTAGTATGTGCTGTTCCTAATGAGACCTGTTGGGGGCAGCAGACCTCTTGGCATGCTTTACTTTCACAGCAGCAGATCTGAGCACCCGTTTGAAGATGTCTGGTTTCAAGGGGGTCTGGTGGGTAGGAGCTGTGCCATAGTCTGGCAGCAACCTCCCAGGCCAGGCTTAGAGGCTAATAATCCTGGCCAGTCTGTTTTGGCCAAATATTCTTGTCCATTCAGCACTGGCAAAATTCGGCTCATGTCAAAGCTGCCCCAAAGACAAATGAGATCTTCCTAATTACTGACTTCTGCATCTGCAGAGTGAGTGTCATCGTTATCCAAATATTAGCAAGTCCCAACCTTCTCATTCAGACCAATAGAGCTTCTCTCTCTCTCTCTCTCTCTCTCTCTCTCTCTCTCTCTCTCACACACACACACACACACCCAGATAAATGTGCTTTTCAGAGGCTCCTGAACACCCTCAGGATGAGATTGTAAAGGGAGAGATGAGCAAAGGCAGTTGTAAAAGTATCTGGCCTCCATGCCACAAGAGTAACTTTATGAGGCTGAGGAATGGCTGGGTCAGCTTGAAGATGAGATCCAATACCAGAAGCCTCGAGAAATTCCAGTCACACCTTCTTTCTTTGTCTAGATGAGATGATGGAGCCATAATTGGGGGCTCCTGTTGCCACTCAAGAGAGCAGGATATTTTTCTTCCAAAATATCCTCCATCATACATCAGATGAATGAGGCTAGGACCTCAAATAGACACGCCATAATTTAGTAAGACCTTCAAATTGTTCTGCGTGTCCTGTGTTTCTCTTGGCTTCTCTTTCTGATTTCATCTCTGTGTGTCTCTATCTCTGTCTCTCCACCTTTATTTTTGTCTCTGTCTCTGCATGTCTCTTTTTTCTGTGTTTCTGCCTCCCCATCTCTATATCTCTGTCTCTGTCTCTCTCTCTCTGTCACTCTGTCTCTGTGTCTCTCTCTTACACATACACACACACACACACACACACAAACACATACACACACATACACACATGCACAGAGACACAGACACAGACACAGACACAGACACTTCTTTGAATTTTCCCAAGGTTCTTGCCAAGAAGCTAAGAAGTAGGTGGTAGATTAGGGGCACAGAGAAGTTAGGGGCCTCCTGCCTCGTTCCCTCATGCCAGATCCCTACAACCAACCCATAGCAGAAACAACAGCTTATGCTAGTGAGCAGGTACGGGGACTTCAGGGTTTGCAAAGCACTTTCCAAATATCTCATTGCATCTCCACAATCACCCTCAGGAGATAAGTGCTATTACAATCCCCATTTTTAGTGATAAGGAAGTTGAGGCTGTGAGAGATTAGGGCTTAACCTGGGGCTTGCAGAGAGCTGGTGTCTGTGGTGGGAGCTGAGCTCATCTTCCTGAATCCACATCAGCTCTAACACCATCTCCTGGGATCCTTTATGTTTCCCCCTGCCCCCAGTGCTTCCCACTGGACCAACCACTCCTTCACGCGGGGAGTCCAGCATGCTTCTAGGGAATGTCTAGGGAAAATAAATTCTTTAGGCACCCTTGGTTTTTGTTTGTTTGCTTGTTTTTTAATTACCATTTTCTCCTTTAAGGCCCTCCACAACCTGGGTCTCACTTGCCTTTCCACCCGGATGATGCAGCCCCACCAGGCCTTCCATGCAAGTTAGCCCAGTCTCTGTTTACATTAAGCAAGCAATCAAAAAAGCATTGCTACATGCCTTTTGGATGCCAGACACTGGGCTGGGCCTTGGGGATTAAAGGAAAAACACCAAACTGGCCTTGCCCTCAAGGAGCTTACCTTCTATGGAGAATGCAACGTGTGTATATGTATATATATATATACATATATATACAGTGTATGTTTTATATGTATATATATATATATATATATATACACACATGTATAGACATATACACATCCAGATATGTGTATGTATATATACATAGATATACACGCATGTAGGTGTACACACATACAGATACATATGTAGGCATGGCAAATACATACAAAATTGAAATGATAATTGGGACATCAGGGAGGCCTTAGCAGTTAGAGATTGGTCAAGTTCTCTCACAGGAGATAGTTATTGAGACCAGATTTAAAGGAAGGTAAAGATGCTTGGCCTTTGCCCAGTTGTTTCCCCAAGCTTGGAATACCCTTCAGCCCACTTCAGCCTCCTACAATCTCTAGCTGCCTTCGTAGCACTGCTGGCGTGCTAACTCCTGCCAGAGGCCTTCCCTCATCACCTTCCTCAGGTGTTCATACTCTTTTCCTCCTCTAATCACTTTTCATATGCTGCCTTTACTTATCTGTGTACATATTACGTGTCTCTCCTCCAGTAGAATACACTCTCCTTGAGGGCTGCTATTTCTGTTTGTTATTTTTATATCCCCAACCCCTAGGCTCAGATCCCACTTCTGATGCCTATTACCTGGGTGATCATGCCAAGTCCTTTAATCTCCCTGGGCTTCAACTTCCCCCTTGGTATGATGAGGGGGTTGAGCCAGCTAGCCACTGAGGTCCTTGGCAGCTCTAATCAATGATTTAATGACTGTATCTGACATCTAGGAGACACTCCATAAATGGTGCTTGAATTGACTCATTTAGGTACTTGCCAGCGCAGAAGTCAGAGACTTGGTTAGGTTGAATCAATGTCTATAATGGTGCAGATTGGCCACTCTGGGCTAGGGATGTAGCAGGGAGGACCATAACCAGGAAGATGTGCCAGTGTTGCATTGGAACTCTTTGTTGCCTAAGGCCAGATCTCCTGGGGCTGAGGAACAAGAGAGAATGAGAAGAAAGGGGAGAAAGTGGAGGTGGGGGTATGCTTGTCTTTCTTGGGCAGGAAGCCTGCTATGATCCAGTCCCAGCTCTGAAAATGAGACTTTCAAGATGAGTCCTTCTATCAAAGCTTGTAACTTTGGGGTGTTTGAGCCGATTGCTCAGATGGGGAAAGCATGACCTGATGATGGCTTTCATATGACGCTTGAGATATACTCCAAGCAGGTCGACTCCAGAAAGCTTGAGTGAGCTAGCCCTCCTTTCTGGTGATGTCATCTACTTCCACTTCCTCTCCTCCAGTCCTATGATTAATAAAGGGGGATTATGAGAGTCACTGCCTCTTAGTGGGCCATGATGACATCAGCAACAGCTGAGCAAACTGGCTGGGTTTACGTGTGTGTTTTCGATGACTAACCAAGAGGCAAACAACATGCAAGGAAACAAATGTTTCTTGAAACTAGGAGAAGCCTTTGGGTGAAGCCTTCTCAGTGGGGGCCACCATCTTAATTCTTCCGAAATTCTATTCCAGGGCACTTGAGTTGGCTCCAGATGCAATGCTGACATTCTCCCTGTGTTCATTAGACCACTGACTATTTCTGCCTCTACTAGTCTTTCAGGTCAAGATCTGTTGGAGACCTTTCTCTTGTCACCTCTGAGTAACAGTGATGACTTGTCCTTCCTGAGTCATTCCTTCCTCATATTTTTAGGGACCCTTAGGACATCTTTTTAAGGGATTATATTATCATGATCCCCATCCAAAATAAAGGCCTCCCCCTACCATTGGGGGCTGCGTGCAGAGATATAGGGAAATGACTCTAAAACTATTTTATCACAAAGGATATAAACTTCCAGAAACTATGCCTATGTGTTTGCCTTTGCCAGCCTGACCTTTCAGAACTGGTGACAAGCACCTGGAAATATTGACAAATAGAGGCACAAAACTGTTGAGAATGAACTTCCAAAGTAAATTTCATTACTTATCCTGGTGAAGGAAAGCACTGGACAGTCTTGGTTAGCCCTCCAAGGTGGCCAACAGGGAAAAGGTTGGGCACTTTGGATTCTTTCTGTCTCATTTCTAGACAGAAGGCAGTTATGCTCTCTGCTACAATAATGCTACATGAAGGCAGGGGCCCACCTCCAACCAAGGAAGGCTTTTTCCTCCACATTGCCACAGAAATTTTCAATTTAGAAAAGGTCATTGGGCTATCTCAGTGAGCTGGAAAAGCATAAACAAGAACTGGCCTTAGGATCTTAGGTCTCCAGCTGAAAGGGACCAGAAACTTGCCTTGATCCAATTCTCTTTCTAGACAAGGAAATAAAAACCAAAGAGATGAATTACCTGCCTCGAGGTCACATAGGTGGTAAATGCCAAAGCCTGAATTCATCCCCAATTCTCAGACTTCAAATCCCGAGTTCTGACCATTGTACTGCATTGCCTTGTTATAGGGATATACCCCGGCCTGCAAGCATATGAAAGCTTTGAGATAAATTGGATGTTTACATCTCCCCACTTTCTGTTAAACCTAGATTGTGTTTCCTACTGAGAGGATAAGCTCTGGCATATGTAAAGAATGGGTTTCTTTAAGTGTTCGAGAAGGTCACTCCATCCAGGGGAAAAATAGAGGCATTTCTGATTCATTCGGGAGTCAGCTCAGGCATTTGGCTCCCAAAGAGACCTTTTACCTTTAGAATTGGAGTGATTCAGTTCTTAGTGGAGATGAGAAAGTAGCTTCATGTCTCCCTTTTCTCACCCCCTCACCATGTTTCCATCTTCTCTCATCCTCCCCTTCACCTCCCCCCACCCAAGCTTTTCATCTTTAAGCAGCTCCCTGTCATTGTGGTACTTTCTGGATGATCAAAGGCATCTGAGTGATGCAGGAGATTAACCTGGGGAAAGATGACACTGCCTTCTTGGAGAACACTAGTTCAAACACCAGGGAGTCTCGTATGGTACATCCCATCCTTCTCTGTGGCCTATGCAGGTAGCTGATGCTTGACCTTCTGGGTTGATAGCAAGCCTGATATTAGGGCCTCCAAAAGAGGAGGGTAAGGGGGCTTGAGAGGCCGCTGAGGGAGGACATGGCTACCTTCCAGCATCCCAAGAAGGAAAAACAGTTTAGAAAATATTACCTTGCTTGTAACCACCTCTAAGAGGAATCAAAGGTTTTGTTTTTTTCTATTTGTGTTTTTGTGCTCTCTCTCTCTCTCTCGCTATCTCTCTCTCTCTCTCTCTCTCTCTCTGTCTCTCTCTCTCTCTCTCTCTCTCTCTCTCTCTCTCTCTCTCTCTCTCTCTTTCCCTCTCTCTCCCTCTCCCACGCTCCCTCTCTCTCTCATAATATCATACTATATTATCAGTATTTGCTTTGAAAACAGGAAGTCACCTGAGGCATTTCAGGCCTTCTGATACTGCTCTGGGTCTCCTTGGTGATCTGCTGTAGTGGCTGAGGGACTGGATTTGGAGCCTGAATGGCTTCTCTCTCATACTGTCTCAGTGACCTCAGTCATTGAATTTCTTCCAACCTCAGTTTCCCCACATGTAAAAAGAGGATGAGAATGAGGATTATGATGACCATTTCATCTATTTTGAAAGATTATAGCAAGGTTCAAATCAGATAGTCAGTATAAAGTGCTCTATGATCTTTCAAGCTTTATGGAAATACTAGTTATTATCAGTTGCTAAATGGTACAATGAAAATCTAAAAAATCCCAGCCATGTATTTTGAGCAAAATAGCTTGGATCCCAATGTGAGAAAGGTGAGGCTCTTACCAGTTATCTAGTGTGTAGCAGTCTCACAAAGTATACTTAATATTCAAGAACATCTGATTACTCACATTTGGCCACCATTTAAACATTTATTTTGGTAGTGTGGCCCTGGAGCAGGTCTACATGGAAAAAAAACATTGACTTTGGAGTTAGGTGGACCTGGGTTCAAATTCTTTTTCTCAGACTCTGGCCAAGTCGCTTAATATCTCTAGGTCTTGATTTCCTCACTTGTAAAATAAGGGAGCTGATCTAGATGGTCTCCCAGGGACCTTTCATTTTAAAATCTATGATCCTGTGATTTTTTCCAGATTTAAAGCTATTATCTTAATTTATGGTTCAAAGTGAGAGAGAGATGTGTAGTTTGGCAGTCTAGCCTCTGTGGAATTCTTTTCCCTCAGGTTTAGGGATAATTATTTTGGTGATTTTCTTCAGTTTGCCTTTGCATCTCTGCTCTGAGACTCTCAAATGGATCGTTCACTGATTTTGACTTCCTGGTTGGGAATGGTAAATGCTGCTCACTTTCTGGCCACCAGCTTACTACCTAAGCCCAAGCCAGAGTACTTGGAAGGGCTGGAGCACTCCAGCATACTGACAGGCTTTGCCAGTTACATATTGAAATGAACCCATTTGATGAGCCTTTAACCATGGTCTCCTGAAGCATTCTCCACGTTTTCGTGTTTCAGGCTGGTCTCTTTGAAGAGGCACCAGTTCTGGGCCGGTGAGGAGGTTTGCCTGCCCTTGACCACAGAATAATAAGTCAGATGCTGAGAACACCCCGAGTCATTCGGATTTTCCTCCACAGTCATGTTTCATGTTTAGCGCCCCAGAGGTGATAAATTAGAAATGAAGCTTTTGAGGAAACATGTTTTTCAAACAACTAAAAAACACATTGACTTGTCAGCAGCATCCAGTCTCTTCCGTAAGTCCCCATGGCCTCAGTCCTCTGCTTTCAGGGGGTTCATGTTTCCAGGCTTTTCTGTATGAACAAAGAGGAAAAAATGGCTCTGGAGTCAGGGGATTTGGGGTTGAATCCTCTGTCTGAGTCTTTGCTGAATGTGTGCCCTTGGTCAAGTCACTTGACCTTCATGAACCTCCATCTCTTCATCTGTAAAATGAAGGAATCCAATAAGATGGCCTCTGAGGTTACTTCCAGGTCTAAAGTTATGATGCAATGATACCCCTCTCTCCATCTTATTTCCTCTCCCCCTCTCCAAAAAAGTCTTGTGTTTCACTCATAGTTCCTACAATTAGAAGGAAATGCCCATGTCATGGAAATGAAAGCTCAGAGAGTTCTTTGGCCGGGGGGGGGGGCACTATGAGGGAAGCATTCTCTATTCTCACCCTCTGCCAGGTTTGTATCTGGACAGACATTGCCCAGAGTAAACAGAGGTGTAGAAATTCCTGTCTAATAGCTGTCGCAAAACAAAAGGCGATACAGAAAATACCATCTCCCTCCCCCCCCAAAAAAGCGGCTCTTGTCCTGAACAGAAATTTGGGTTTTGACCAGTTCCCTAATTGAGATTGAAAACCCTCCCTCCAAAGTCAATGCCACCTGCCTGGGCATTAGTGAGAGACCGGTGGCAGGAAGCAGGGCAGGATCGAAATGGTCAATTTCCACAGAAGTAGAAACAGGAAATGTCTAATAGAAGTCTCTGGCACATCTCTGCCTTGTATACTGAGGAAAGGTGGGCAGTGACCGCGGGTCCCATTCTGATGCCTTTGATTGCCAAGCTGCCACTCAGGTGGCTTTCCTAGAGGCTGCTCTTCATTCCAGGAATGGGGTTTAATTAGCATGTTCATGCTCAGGGTGGGTGCAGCTTTCCGGCCCTTTCAGAAATCATGAAACTTCTCTAGATGATCCATTCCAGGGCATCAGGCATCTGAGCTGGCTCCTGAGAGAGGAGCATCAATCCTTTTCAGACCCAGGGTCCAATAGGAAAACAATGGCTTCCTTCCAGGACACTATTACCCTCTGCTTTGGTTTCAGTGGCTGGCACTAAGATTTGGGTCCAATTTACAAGCTGCATTAGCTGAATGGGGAGGGGAGTCTTCAAACCCCCTTCCCTATTCCTAAGCTGCCAAAAGATGGAGGGAGAGAAGGAGGAGGAAGAGGAGTAGGAGAAGGAGAAAGATGGATAGCTGTTCTCTACAGTAGCCACAGGGTCCTGGTTTGCATGAAAAGGGATGAAATGGGACCCCCCTTCTGCAAAGGGCTGGACACTACCCCCAGAAACTAATTGCCCCCAGGAATGCGCCTGAAGCTTGTGAGCTCCGAGCTCGGTTGGCTGCTCCGGCCTGTTAGCTAGCAGCGTGCTCCCAGTGAACCACCAGCAGGTGTTGCTAAAGGTACAGAGCTTCAGCAGGCAGGCAGAGAAAGAGAGGGAAGGGAGGCAGGGAAAGAGAGGCAGGAAAGGAGGAAGGGAGGGGGCAGGCAGGCAGGCAGTGAGATATGGAGGGAGGGAGTCAGGAAGGGTGGCTGGCTGGCTGGCTGACTGAGGAGCCAATGGAATGAATGGACCTTCCTTAGGGGAAGAGGAGGGGGAGGAGGAGGAGGGGGAGGAGGTTAGGAAGTGATAGCGGCAGTACAGCGGCAGAAGCCAGAGACTAGGCTGCCTAAAAGGAGGGGGAATCAAGGGATCGGGGCACTGGGTACTGCTCAGCTCAGGGTCAGGAACACTGGAGGTTTGGGGATCTGGCTACTTTGTTGTGTTGATTGGTTTAGCCCTGTTGGTTTGCTTTAACTGTAAGCACCCATTCTATGGAGGGTATCATTGAGAGCATTGGGTGAGGAGAGGAGCAGAGAGGAGAGGTGAAGAGAGGCAAGGAGAGGAGAAGAGAGAAGAAGAGAGGAGAAGAGAAGAGAGGGGAGCGCAGGGGAGGGGAGAGGAGAGAAAGAAGAGAGGGGAGGGGAGCAGAAGGGAGAGGAGAGGAGACACAGCCCCTCTATAGTTTAAAGAAACAAGACCATCCAGATTGGACCAAAAGATGAAACCTCAGCAGCTCCTGTGGGGCTCACTCCCAGGCAGGCTTCCATTGCTGGAGACGGATTCTGAGAATAATAAAGACTTTGATAGTCTTTAAGAGTAATTGAGAGAAGAAATAGGCACAATGACTAGAGAGTTCCCCCTGAACGATGCAGACCTTGCTCTAGTCCTGCCTCTGATAGCCATCAGCCATGTTGCTCTGTGCTGGTAACTTAGTTTACTTAACTAGTGGAGGCTACTCGGTTCTGTAGTCAGTAAGAGCACTGGTTCTGGAGTTAGGAAGCCCTGAGTTCAAATGCTGTCTCAGACAGTTAGTAGTTGGATGGCCCTGGGTAAGTCAGTCAACTCTCAGCCTCAGTTTCCCTATCTATGATATAGGATAACAATAGTAGCTGCCTCCCAGGGTTATTGTGATCAAAGAAGATAACAATTGTACAGCACTTTGGGAATTTCAAAGACCTAGATAAATGTTCCTATTACTAGGGAGACCCCCAGTGCCCAAGGCATCTCTATATGGCAAAATTGCAGAGCATTTGCCAATCCACACTGATTGATTCTTTACCTAAGAGTCCCCCAAGTAAGAAAAGGACAGGAAGGAAAGGAAAGGAGAGGAGAGGAGAGGAGGGCAGGGGAGGGGAGGGGAGGGGAGGGGAAGGGAGGGGAAGGGAAGATGAAGGGAAGGTGAAGGAAAGGCGAAGGAAAGGCGAAGGAAAGGCAAGGAAAGGAATCAGACACTTCAGAGCTGTTTTCCTACCTCACAAAAAGTGGCTGAATGTTTGGCCGTCTGTGGGAAACTCTTCCTAAGGTCATTCAGGCTCCTCTGGGTTTCTCTATTCACTCTAAGAGTGCTTATTCAATCTAGCCTGGGCCGTGGTAAGGCATCCCAGGTCCTCTGGAGGGCTGTACCTAGGTTCACCTACCACCTGTGACTTGGCTTGTGTGTCCATGAACAAGTGATTTCATTTCCTTGAACTTCAGTGTCCCTTCCTGTACAATCCTCAGGGTTACCCATACCTGTAGCCCTGATAATTCTTATACCACTAAGTTTATAGGGCTAGCATGATGTTGAGATAAGATAATATTTTCCAAACTTTAGAACACAATACAAATATCAACTGTTCAATGTGCACACACACGTACATATACACACATGTACACACATGCACATATACATGTGTGCACATATACATACATGTGTGTGCACACACATATACACACACACTGCCTTCAGCCAGCTGAAACTATCCTATCATAGAAATTTCAGCCTGCCCTCAGCTGAAAGGGACCTGTTGACACTATCCCATACAACAGAAGGCCAGGAGCCTCTGCATTTTGCTTGTGGGCACAGTGAAAAGTTTATTTTATGCATGTTAAATCCTGCAAACAAAACAACATATCTGGTCATATGGCTTCCATTAGCTCCCAATTTTGCACATTTTATCTGACTCCTCCTGAGAAGCTGGCTCCCCTTGAGCAGAGGCCTTATAGTCCCTCCAAATTCTCACTCAGGCTTTCTGGTTTCCTGCTTTTAACCTGAGAAACTTTCCTCTTATTATGAAAAGGCTTCATCTTTCTCTATGAATTTCATGGAATTAAAGTTCTGTTACCACAGAGAGGAGTGGGGGAAGGGGGGGAAGAAAAATACTTATAAAGAATGATTTCTGAGCAGACAGGGGGATGAGAGGCATCCTTTTTCTAAGAGAACTGTGTCCCCAGGAACTGGGAGGGATTTTGCTTGGAAAGCAGGAGGATTTCCAAAATTGTTCCTGATTTTTAAAAACTGCTTCAGGAATGAGGAGGAGAATCTTAGAGTCTCAATCAAGCTGAAGTCCTGGAGATGGGGGAGACAGCCCCAGAGGGACTTTGTATGGGCAGGCAGACTTTTCAGATGTCTTTGAAATGAGTTGCTCTGTGAGTTTTGTCCCACTTTAAAGACAGTTTCTTTGAAATCAGGGACCATTTCTTTTATAGGGTGCCCTAAGGAACTAGTCTGTAAACAGAGAACTGAGTGAATGAAGTGACCCTTCTGCTTTGGAGAAGTCAAACTGAGTCTAGGAGTAAATGATTGTCCCCCACTGTGTCTGAGTAGTAGGAGAACACTTGGGAGCTGGCTGCTCAGTGTGGGCTTGCGAGCTGGCTGCTCAGTGTGGGAGGCCTCCTCACTTCTCATTTTCTCTATTAAAAGGCTGAAGATTCACTGGCTCTGTGTATCACCCAACAGTGAGTGTCATCTCAGACAAATAGGGTTTTCCATTAGATAATGAATTATGAGAGAAATATGTCTCACACTGGAAAAACCAGTCACTTGCTGATGTAATGCTAACTCTAACCAATCCCAAACAAAGCCCCAGCCCTCTTCAGTTTGAGTGGTACCAATGTGTGAGTGTACAAATCAGCAGTCTGGTATAAAGCTTCCCATTAGGAATACTACCAAGAAGCTCTTGCCTTCCTCTGTCCCCATTCAAGGAGAGTGTGCTGGTGGGAGCCCCGCAAACAGCAAGGTAAATCTTTCCAACTTTTCTTGAGGGCCTGTCTGCACATCCAGGCCACAACATGCAAAGCTCCACAGCTACTTTTCTGTGGATAGGTGGGGTGGGGAGGAAGGAGCATTGCAGATTATGGAGGAGGCCACATTAACGGAGGTTTGCAATAGGGGATGGGGTGGGGGCTTGAGGTTCATCAAGCAGGTCCATGCTGAGTTTGCAATGGACCCCAGACAAGGTATCATAAAACCTGGCTTTGCTAGCACACCTCAGTCAGCATCAACAAATAAATGCACATGGGAGATGAGAAGACTTTGGTTTGTTTTTTTTCTTTCAGACTCCCATTCACAAACAATAAATCCAGGGAACACCCACCCACCCACAGACACCTATTGTAGGCCAAGTCGTGAGAGGGATGGTGTGGGGCTGCTGTGAGCAGGACTTAGTTTCACTCCCTCCTGCTCACCCTTGCTGGCTTTCCTGCAGTCACTTAAACTTTTAGTGCTCTTTCGGACTCACTTGTAAAACTTAATTGAATTACAATATGTTTGGGGCTTGTGTTTACGAGATTCCAAATATTTAAGTATATCATCTGAAGGATTATATTACACATATATGTTTAGGAGAGGAGGACAGTGCAACTGCCTTCCACTCTGGCTCCTCTCTCCCTTCCACCTCCCCTCCCCCCCCAAATAAAGCTGGGGTGAGAAAGGGAATGCTTGACACATCCTGAGCAGTACCAGCGTCATAACTGAGGTTAGTCGATCTCAAAGTGCAAATGCAAGAGGGTGTTAATGGCAAAGAATGACTTATAAACTGTTATTCTGGAAAGAGTGGGCACTATATAGACTGCATCACACCATTGTTGATTGTTCATTTACCTCTCTCATTTTAACTTCTTTCCACAATTACCTTCTACCCCTCCATGCTCACATCTTATGCCCTCATTGTTTAAAGGAATTGGAAACCTTCTGGTGGTTAGATTTATAAATGATTTTTTTTTCCACCACAACGATGATGCTGAACTGTAATGTACTGTACACACTGGGTGCCAACATATAAGCTGACTGCAGAAATAGAAAGGGTTTCTGTGTGGGAGAGGGAAGCCCACAGAGAGGCAGGTAGGGGGAGCTTTCAAAGAGAGACACCTTAAAGAAACTTCTGCAGGATAAGAGAAAAGGGCAGAATCTAGACAATAAGGGAGTCTCAGTACCGGGCCAGTGAGCACCCTCTAGGAAAGGCACTGTTTTAAAAAGTCTGGTTCATCTTTCATTTAGAAACGAAAATGAAAACATAAAGGTTTCTATTGCATCTTTCCTCTGAGCAAAAAGAGACACACTAAAAGATAGGACCCACTAAAGAACTGGGGGACAGGGGAGACCAAGTTGAAGAGTAGCCACGTGATGAAGTAATCCATCCTACAATATACTTCTCAGAACTCTTTCCTTGCAGAACCAGTTATTATGGCATAGGAGTGCACAGTGTATATAAAATAAAGTGAGAAAGAAGAAGTGAGTTTTGGGTTGAATCTGTAAGTTCTAAAGAAAGTAGTAAGCTAGTGTGTGTGTGCCTGTGTGTGTGTGTGTGTGTGTGTGAGAGAGAGAGAGAGAGAGAGAGAGAGAGAGAGAGAGAGAGAGAGAGAGGAGGCTAGAGTGGGAAGAATATCTTAATGTGACTGCCTACTGTTTGAATCTCTCCTCTATCATTCTCCCCCTCTCTCTCTGTCTCTCTCTCCACCCTTCTCTCTCTCTCTCTCTCTCTCTCTCTCTCTCTCTCTCTCCCTCTCCCTCTTCCTCTCCCTCTTTATCCTGATGCATTTTGTAGTTCGGAAATGTGTATTATATTCTATGACCTCAAACAAAAGTATTGTTTCTCTGCTGCCTTCAGATCCCTTTCCAGTGTTGATAACCCTGGACATTTAAATGTGAATGAAGAGGAGAAACACAGTCTTTTCACTTTCATTCAGGGTCCAGTTCTCTTCCCCCTCCCCCATGCCCTACCTACCTACCTCCCCCATTGCTGCTTCCATGCCCCTTTTAGTTTTAACCCTCTCACCTTCAGAGCCAGGTGGCTGTCCAAAGTTTTAAGGGGGTGGTGTAGTTCTCTGCCCCCCCATCCAGTTGGCTTCCTTTCTTTAAACTTTTTTTTAATTAAAAAAAATAAAAAAGAAAGGAGAGGTAGAGTAGAGAAGAGGGAGGGCACACTCAGAGAAAAAGATCCCCCTCCCTTTAAAGTAGGGAGAGTAAATATATATATATATATATATATATATATATATATATATATATATACACACATACATATATGAGAATGGTGGTATTTGAAGAGAGGTGTGCGTTGGGGAGCAAGGAGCATAAGGAAGGCAGCCTGTCAGAATCTGGGCTGTTCCTCCCCCTCCCTACTCATACATAGCCTTTACTCACAGACAAAACTCCCTCCCTCTCTCATTCACTCACTCACTTCAAGCCAATCCGTCGTTCGTTCTCTCTCTCTCTCTCTCTCTCTCTCTCTCTCTCTCTCTCTCTCTCTCTCTCTCTCTCTCTCTCTCTCTCTCTCTCTCTCTCTCTCCCTCCCTCCCTCCCTCTCTCCCCCTCTGTGTCTGTCTGTCTCTCCCCCCTTCTCTCTCTCTCTCTCTCTCTCTCTCTCTCTCTCTCTCTCTCTCTCTCTCTCTCTCTCTCCCTCTATCCTACTCTGAGACAGTCAGAACTCTCCTCCCTGACAGCCACAGACGTCCAGCACTTACTGCATTCAGAGAGGGAAGGGACCTACAAACCAAACTTCACAGAAAACTTTTTGTTCTCGTTCCAGAGAATTTGCTGAAGAGAAGGAAAAAGAGCGAGAGAGAAAGAGAGAAGGAGAGAGAGGGGGAGAGAAAGAGAGAGAGAGAGCGGGCGCGCGGAGGAGAGAGAGCGAGAGAGCAAGCGAGCGAGCGAGCAACCCCAGCCCACTGCCTGCCGGAGGGAGGGGGTCAGGCTCCCCGGGCTTTTAAAAAAAAGCGAATCACCCCAGCTCGGGCGGCCAGCATGCCTGGGCTCTCGCTGAGAGGCTTTCTTTTGGCGCTCTGCTGGATCCGAGTCAGGAGCTCCCCTACGCCAGGCTCGGAGGGCGCCAGCCCCGGCCCCGTCCCGGAGTGCCCGTCCTGTGCCCTCAGCAGCCTGCCCAAGGAGATACCCAGCTCGCAGCCTGAGATGGTGGAAGCCGTCAAGAAACACATCCTAAACATGCTGCACTTGAAGAAGCGACCCGACGTCAGCCAGCCGGTGCCCAAGGCGGCCCTGCTCAATGCCATCAAAAAACTGCATGTGGGCAAGGTGGGTGAGAACGGGTACGTGGAGATCGAGGACGACATTGGGCGCCGGGCCGAGATGAATGAGCTCCTGGAGCAAACCTCCGAGATCATCACCTTCGCCGAGTCAGGTGGGTGCCTGCCGCTTCGCCCCCGTGGCTCCCCACCCGCACCACACTGCACTTGTGATGAGTGTCCCCCCAGGCTCTGGCACTCCTGGGCTGGGCAAGCAGACAGGCAGGGGTGGGTGGTTTGGGCACAGGACGGACCAGGACCTGCAGGCTGCATCGGTCGCTGCCCTTGGCGATGGCTGGGCAGGCAGGAATGGGTGGCTTGAGCACAGGACTGAGCAGGACCTGCAGGCTGTATCGGTCGCTGCCGTTGGCCGTGGCTGGGCAGGCAGGGGTAGGCAGCCTGGGCACAAGACTGAGCAGGTCCTGGGCGGGCCTCATCGGTCGCTGCCCTTGGCTGGGGATGGGCAGGCTGGGCACAGGACAGAGCAGGACCTGAAGGCTGCATCAGTCTCTGCCCTTGGCGGTGACTGGGCAGCAGGAAGGGGTGAGCAGCCTGGGCACAGAACTGAGAAAGACATGTTTGGGTGGCATCATCGACTGCCCTTGGTCGTGGCTGGGCAGCCAGGGAGGCAGAGGTGGACAGCCTGGGCACAGGACTGAACAGGCCGTGGGGGCTGCCTCGGCTGCGACTGTATCGGGATCTGTGGTATCTTTTCTGCTAACATTTCCTAACTCGGACAACCCCAACGGGGGTGGGAGATGGGGGTGGGTGGAAGGTAGGGAGGTCTTTGACCAGCGTTTCAGAGCCGAAAGTCAGGCTGCCCAGGCTTCCTGCAAGCGGTGGTTGCCTGGAGAGTGGGGAGATGGGAGCGCCCCATTCCCATTCCCAGTTTGTCATTCTAGGGGAAGCAGGGTGACGGCCAGCCCAGTAGAGCAGGAGCGGGGAGCTGAGGGCACCCGAACAGCTCTGCTCAGGGCCCGGGCCCCAGACTAGGAGCGCTGTTGCGGTAGCGGTTTGTTTTTGTTTTCTGTGTGGAGTGGGGGAAGGAGAGGCAGAAAGAAAGAGGAGAAAGAATTATTTGCAAGCTGAGGTGCCGCCGCTGCCGCTGGGATGGTCTGAAGGGCGACAGAACCCCGGGATACTGGCGGATAGAGACAGCCAGCCAGCCAGACAGACAGACCAAAGGGCGGACAATCGGAAAGACAAACAGCAGACGGAGGGACAGACAGACAGGCAGTCGAGTGCTACATTTGTATCCTATGTATCTCTCTCCTGGTAGCACACCCTGGGCGTTAGCCGGGGAGGGCCTGGGGGCAGGCGCACTTGCTGTCAGCTCCCTCTGAGCTGGCATTCACATGGGTAACATTTGTAACACTGACTTTTGCCCTCTGAACCAAAAAAAGAAAGCAGGGAAAAAAGAGGTTTGTTCTCTGTGAAGTTTTGGAGAGGCTGCCCCCTGCCAAGGAATTCAACCTTGCTGGCCACTTGCAGATACTCTTCGGGCCCCTTGTTCACAGGGTTTCTGAGAGGCAGAGCTTTGGCAGGACAGAAGGGGGCTCCTCTGGTGCCTGCTTGCCTGGGAGGGGAGAAAATACCTGGCCTGAGCTAGTGCCTGGGAGGAGGGCAGGAGCAGACTGGGCTTTCCAAGCGCATCCAGAAAAGGAGCATTTTGTGCCCCGATGCCCACCCCCACCCCCAGAGCCACTGGATGAAGAAGCCTAGTTTGGTTGTGCTTCAGCAGTGAACCTTTAGTCAGAAAGGGGGCTCCAGGCACTTCCGAGAAGTTGGCCATAGAGAGCACCACAATCCAAGCAATACTGAGGACTTTTCAGCCCTGAAAACCTGTTGACTCAGAGGTCCTGTTTGCAAGAAAGAAGTGCCAGGTCAGGAAGTATAGAGTCCCTGCTGCCAGCCAGCTTCCCGCTGCCCTCAGTCATTCCAGTCCAGCATCACACATTCTCTAGTGCTGGCTCTCTCCAGACTTTGGCTAGGGACTCCCCACAATTCTTTTCTTTTCTACCTGATGAATTTGGGGGCAAGTAGTCCATGCATATCGTCCTAGGCCATGTTGCCAGCCCACATAGAGCCCAAATCCCTGATACAGAGAAATGTGGTGGATAATTTTATATACCTCCTATGGCACCCAACTCTGATCCATTGTACCTCCTCAACTGGCTTTATACTGGGGTACCACATGGCTAATGACAGAAGTACTTTAGACCAATAGCTGGCTGATCATTCAGCTTGCTCTTCTGTCCCCAGCCCCTTTGAGGATGGCTGGGAGAGAGGGGCTTCTAGCATTTAAACTGGGACAAACTTGGTGCCAGAGCATACTACCTCCTGGAATGTCTTGGCCTGGGCACCAGGGACATAGCTGCTCTTTTACTCTGGCATTGTCGGCTCTCCCTCATCTTTCTGACCTTTTCTTTCTCAGCCAAGACAACTTTCTTCTCTGACTCACAACAGGCCTTGCCTTTACTACCTGCTAAGCAGTTGGTTTGAAGGAAATAGAGTTGTCTTTCTTAAGCAGTTAAAAGAACCTCACATTGTCTAGATTTGAGCCTTGTAAAGGAAAGCTCTCCCCGTTTGGTTGGAAGATTCAAGTGGGGGGATTGGGCTTTGGGAGTGGGCCCCGGGCAAAGCTGGGATTTTTTTGTTTTTGTTTTAACCATCCTCCCTCTATAACAATAAGAGTATTTCATCACCTTCCAATACTGTCAACTTTACCACCAAAGAAGGAACTGTGTGGCTCCAGAAGAGGGGTTCTTAACCTGGGCTGTGAGAACTTTTTTTTAAGTTCGATAACTGTATTTCAATATCATTAGTTTCCTTTGTATTCCTATGGATTTTTTGTATTTCAAAACATGATGCTGAGGAGTCTATGGGCTTCACCGGATTGCCAAAGGGCATGTTAAAATTTTGACCCATGTCAAGAAGCCCTTGACCTAGAGACAGTGTGGGATTGGTCAGGACCTGTCAGCTTAGGGGCTGATGATGATGGAGATGGATAGTAGGCAAATGGGGCTTGCAGAATGGTACCACTTACATAGAGGATCTCCAGAGTTGATCAGAAGGACTTCGTTGCTAAGGTATTTTCTATAGCACAAATGTGAATGGAATGCCCAGCCCGGACACACCAAGCATCATCTTTGGCCACAGATTTTGTGGCTCTCCATCTGTCTTTGTCACTTTCTTCCTAGGGCATATTGGAGGCAGAGAGGTGCCATAGTGAGGACCCAGAAGCTTGCTGCTGAAGTACCTATGCCAATGCCTATTCAGCTCAATGTCCTTCTTGGCAGGTGGAGCACTTTCTCTGGGCTTTACCTCCAGGCATGGCTTTTTTCAAGCTAATGACAAGCAGTAGGGAGACAGTTGTGCTGATCCAGCCCTTGATCCCCATTTCTTCCATTCAGTAAAAAAAAAAAAAAAAAAAGTTTTCTTCTGACTTACCAACCCAGAACTACAACTGGAGCTTAGGTGAGCTGTCCGGATGGCTTGGGACCCCTCCCCCACCTCAGAGGATGGCCTCCAGGGATTGTCCTGTCTTCACAGAGCAGGTAGAGAGAGGGGAAGGGGGTAGGGGAGCCTCAAGTAGCCTGGCAGGTGGCTCCCTCTAGTTTTTCAAATGTTGCTGTGGGGTATGGGGGGAGAGGGGCAACAGTGCTGTTTTATTAAAGAAGGGACCTTCTTAGTCGGTGAACTGTTAAGCTTTGGGCCACTGCCCAGGGCAAAGGATGAGGCTGGCAGCTTTGCTATCAGCCAGCTAGGTGACCGACTCAGAGCAGCCCCCAGGCAGCAGGGAGGAGGAAGGGAGAGAGAACTAGGAAGGAGAGGAGAGGAGAAATCTGAAACCACCCGGCTGGAGAAAGTGCCGAGGAAGCTGCAGGAGGAGGTCCCTGGAATCCTGGGGCCTGGAGGGTATTGTTTGCTGAGGAGTTGGGGGAGGTTGGAGTCACTGATTGATTCCTTACCTAGAGACACAACCTCTGTCTGGGGCTCAGGCTGTGCTGGGCATGAGAGCAGGAATGAAGGCAGTGGGGATGCTGTCTGCCACAGGGGCTGTCGGTGTTGTGGGGGTCGCTTGGTTCTCTTTGCCTAGGACCTGGGACAGGCCACAAGAGGGCGCATTCCAAAGACTTTTGCATCATGCTTGTTAGCAACTTGGCCTCAGAGCCCAGTTAGTCTCATAGAAGCCACTGCCAGATGGTCGGAGGGCTGAGGTTTTGTGCCCCCTCCCCCAAAGGGAGAACTCCCCTAAGAGGGGTCCTCAGCAGAACCTGAAATGAGCTGCAAGGTTAGAACCCAACCAATGCCAGCCCATCACTGTAAAGGATGGGGATGCTGAGGTCCCTGGTGTGGCCTCCCTTCAGTGCAGAGGAGACTCTGGGAGGTGAGTCTGAGAGGCAGTGAGGAGGCCAGGTTAACTCTTCACATAGATGGAGGGTAATGACCAACTCTTGATTAGAAAGCCAGCCCAAGCAGAGAAGGCATTGGGCTTGCCCCAGAAATATCTTCCTTCCTTCTCTGGATTGGTGAAGCCTCCTTGGCAGGTCCCAGCAGTTTCCCAAGTGTCGTAAACAATAGTGAATGACTCTAAGGGGGAACGTGTGTGTGTTTGTGTGTGTGTGTGTGTGTGTGTGTGCTGCATGTGTGTCTGTGCTTACACGTTTGAGCCCATGCATATGCAAGGAGACTTATTTAGCATTTTGTGGGAGTTTGGTCTGAGTCCATCATCTGAGGCTACTGTCATTCCTGACATGGCACCTAACACCACTATACCTCCTTATCAGTTGGCATTACCCCCTGGGGTAGCGCACGGCCAATGAGAGTGGTTCCTTTGATCACTGGCTGACTGATGAGTTAGTCTGCGGCCCCTTTGGGGAGAACTGGCCAAGAGTGAGAGCTTAGAAAAGGAGTGAAAGGGGAAGACAAGGCAGGATCAGGACTGGAGCAACTTTATGGAGTTTTCAGAATAGACATAGATAATAGATGGATAGATAGATGGATATGCGTGTATCTGTACATGTGTACAATGTGTAGAGCCATGCTGGGCCTCTGCGCATTTGGGGAAGTGGGTGCCAAACCTCTCTAGCAACTTCCTATGGAAATAATTTGTCGGTGACAGTTGGTTATCTGCTTCTCTGGTATGTTTTGGGCCTCCCAGGCCAGGGCTGCATCATGATTCAGACCACTCTCCAACCCAAAGGTAAAAACCTTCCCACCTGAGGTACTTTGGGACATTCTCAGACTTGAGCATTTTAGGAAGCTGCTACATAGGATGGAGTATTAGGCTAGAGTTAGTAATTCCTCTTGCTGTGGGGTTGGAGGGGTATGCAAAGAGGGGACTTCTTCCAGCCTAGCCTACCATTTCCCTTCCCCCATCAAGATTCAAATACAGATCGTGGGGTATCTGAGCCTTTCCAGAAGAGAGCTAGGGCCAAAGTTTGCCAGATCAATCAGCCTTACCGGTTCCCCTTGCACTCCCTACACATGCCTCTGGTCTTCTGTGGTTCCCTTTCTTTGGGGTAAGGGATTGCAGGGGCCGGGGTGCAAGGGAATTCATGGGCTGCAGTACACTCAGTGAAAGCCTCACAGTTTGTAAATATTAACTTTGTATGGCCCCCTGGTATAGCTACTCACAAACTCTGAGCACCAGGATGTAAATTGAAAGTTATAGAGGCTTAGGGAGGGCCTTTTTTTCTTTTCTTTTCTACACAAATTTAAATCCTCTCTATAAACAACAAGAACCCTCCCCGCCCCAAGTCTTCCTGGGAACTTAAGTGCTGTGATGGTGAAGGAAGGAGGGTAGCTTATCTGCCCCCACCCCCACCCTCACTTTGTAGTATTGTGAGGGTCAGAATAGGGCAAGGATTTAAAGCCCCTTGCAAATATGGACCAGCCAGTGGCCATCACTGCCACTGTCATTTCTTAGCTTGATTGGGTTTTAAGTCTGGGTAGACTCTCCCAGTGTGGAGACTCCCTCCACTGACTGGTGTGTTCAGCTCCTCTAGAACTTAGAGTCATCCTGTTATACCTAGTGGGCATTGAGTGCTCCAGTAATGTGCTGAGGCCCCACAGGGCCCTGAGATGGCCCATATTAGGGAAGAATCTGAGCTCCAAAGCCTCTGACCACACCACACAGCCTCTGTCCCTGGTCCTCTCATCCTACTCACTGTGTAGTTGTTGTCAATAGAATTCAGATGGAAAGGGTCCTGGGACTGGTTGCTGTTCTGCTGGTGTGACTTTATGCTTAATGTTTGGCAGACTGTCACACACTTGGATAAAATAATGGTCTATTGTGATGAGTATCTCGTTCTTATTTTCTATTTTTAACTTTTGATTTCTTGAGTAGACCTCTGTGGCACAGTGGAAAAGAGGTCAGGTCACTGGAATCACTGTCTATGTGAGCTAAGGCACGGCCCTAAGCAGCTCAGCCTCAGTCCCCTCATCTCTAAAATGGGAATAATACTGCCACCTACTTCACTGAGCTGTGAGGTTCCAATGGGCTGAACCCTTATGTAAATGCTAGTTATCATTATTCCTTGTTCTGATCATTATTACAAGCTGTCTGGCCAACCATGAGGAAGTCACTTCTCAAAACTTAAGTTCCCTCATTTGTGGAATGAGAAAATCAGCTTCCTCAGGCCCCTTCCAGCCCCTTGTCCCAGATTCTCCTTCTTCCTCTGATCCTTAGGTAGCGAGTGGCATAAGCCAGAGAGCCGCCCTAGAAGCCTGATGATCTAAGTTCAAGTCTTGGCTCTGTGACCCCAGGAAAGTCTCTCAAGGTACCTCTCAGTGTCCCCAAGCAACCCTGTGAAGTTGTCAGGAACCAGAGGAAGGGGTGACCTGTGTCAGTGAGTTCACAAGTGTGAGCCCAAACCAAAACTGTATTAGTATATTAGTATTCCACAGAGTAGAACCCTTATGGGATGGGAGGATGTGAATAGAACTAAAAATATTTCTGTGTGTGTGTGTGTGTGTGTGTGTGTGTGTGTGTGTGTGTGTGCATTTGGGCGCTGCAATGTTCATTCAGTAGCTGGTCATCAGCATTTCTTTAGCCCTACTTCCCTCAACTAAAGTGATCTGGAAGACAGAGCCCATCAGTTACCAGTCTCCCAGTTTTTTTTTTTTCTGATGCCTTCCCCTCCCCCATTCTTTACTCCCAGTGTTCCTCTTGGACCACCTTCAGCCATCGAATGGACACCTGTAACTGAGACCCTTGGTCTTTATCCCTTGAGAAAGACCAAAGCAGGAGCCAGCTCCCCTGCCCCCCCCTCCCCGCCTTCCCTGCGTGGGTCTTCCCTGCCTAGTGACTCAGCCAGTGGCAGAAATGAGCAGAGCGGGCTCATGAGAAAGGGGGATGGCTTTGGTTATGATGCCCGCCTTCCAGATCAAGTAGGGGCAGGAGAAAAAATATCAAAGGGAATGGGAAGGGAAGCTGATCAGAGATTTGGCACCTGAAGGGACATCCAGGACAGCCCAGACCCCAGACCACTGCTCTCATATTTCTTCCAAGAGAGATGGGAGAAAAAGGAGGAGGGGGAGGAGAAAGGAAAAGAGGAGGGAGAGAAGGAGGAGGAGGAGGGACCTGGGAGCAGGAGCAATCCCCTCCGCCCCACCTGTGTGTGCTCATGCCTGACTTGGGGAAGGAGGCTGTGAAGGGAGTGGGGGCAGGGAGGGAAGCCAATCTCTGTTGGGCTTCTGGGCCAGGAAGGGCAATGCTGAAGCCGCCCTGAGAGAGCCCCGAGCAAACCCCAAACTCATCAAGGCAAGCGGAGGTGAGATCGAGAGCTAGATTGGAAGAGAAAAGGATAAAGGCAGCATGCTTACAGGCACCTGCTGGGCTGCTGTGCTTCCAGCAGGCTTCTTGGTCCATTTTGCCTCTTTTCAATACAGTAACAATATCAAGGGGTTTCTCTCTCTCTCTCTCTCTCTCTCTCTCTCTCTCTCTCTCTCTCTCTCTGTGTCTCTCCCCCCCTTCCCCTTCCCCCCCCTCGTGCCCCTCCCCCCATTTCTTCCTGCCCCACCCCCCTCTCCCTTTTGGAAAGGGTTGGAAAACACTAAATCCTGACAAAATGGAATTCATGTATTCGTGGAAGCAGAAATTTCAGCTGGAAGGTTCCCTGGGGCTTATCTAGTTTGTTCTGATTGCTGCCCCCCCCCTTTCTCATTTTATAGATAAGGTCAATGAGACCCCAAGAGGTAAAGTACCTTAGGCTTGATCCTTCAGGAGCAGGGAAGGGGATCAAACTGATAGCCCCTGACCCTATCCCTGGTGCCTTTTCCACTCTCCTCTTCTACCTTCTACGTGGGCATATGAAAACATCTGCCCTCCATCATTATGGCTGGTAGAAAACTTGAAAAAAAAGGTACCTGTAGATAAGGCTGACATGAGAAAGCAGGGAGTCCCTCTGGTTCTCTTTCTCCTGGGCTTTGTGGCCAGAGCTTTTTCATGAACAGGCACCCCTGGCTTTTGTGCCTTGTTTCCTTGGTTGTTTGTTGTTGTGTTTCTTCCCTGAGAAAATTCTCTGGATTATATTCTAGAGCAATTCCAGAAATGGACTCCAGGCTACAGAACTGACAGGGGAGGGGGATATTTGGAGGGGATAGTCCAACTGTCAGAAATAGGAGGGGGGAGAAACACAGGGAAGGTACTGCTAGTATCTGTCCTGATGATTAAATAGCCATCCAACGGGTAGTTGGGGCTGCACTCCACACACACAGTGCCAGAGGGTAAATGGCCAGGGAGGACTGGAAGACAAGAGAGTTTATGACTCTTCTGGTTCCTTGATGTAGCAGCAGCTGGAAGGGCTCAGCCCCTCCCCATTGCGCTCTCTTCCCACATTCCTTGTTTCCATGATGCTCAGAAATCACTCGAATCCCAGCCCAGCTGCCTGGTGAAGGGGGGGAGGCTGTAATCTCCTTTTACCCTAAGAAGCAGTTGATGTAGGGCAGAGGAATCAGATCCTAGCCTCCAGACCCCGAACATTCCCGAGTGTGGCCAAGCCAGATCCAGATGTAACTGGGAAATATTTAACAAAATAAATAATCATAAGGTAGAACACAGATAATGTTAAGAAGTGGTTTTCTAAGTCTGCAGCCCTCAAAGGAGCTTCATGTCTCATCAAGTAGCTCTCGTTTCTCTATGACTTTGACATCACTGGTCTGCTGGGTAGAGCCCCTGGGCTTGCAGTGATGAAGCCTTGCATTCAAATCCCACTTCTTCCATTTACTATATTATGTGACTCTGGGCAAGTCCCTTAACGTCCTTGAGTCTTAGCGTCTTCCCCCATGAAATGAGGGTTTTCGATTTGATGGTCACTAAGGTACCCTATAGCTCTAGGTCCATGAACCTGAACCCTAGAAACCTCTTGTTTTTCTGGATCTAGGGCTAGACAGAACCTAGATCACACCTCAACTAAAAAAACAAGCTAGCATCGGCCTTCTCTTGCTCCACATAGGAAATCACTGCAGTCTTCCACTCTGAGGGAAGCAGTGTGGGTCAGTAGAATGGGAGTCAGAGGGCCTGGACTCTACCACTTACTAAACTGAGTGCTCTTGGATAAGTTGCCTCTCTAGCACTCAGTTACCACCTTTGTAAAATGAGGGGGTTGGACTAAGGAACATCTTCTAGCTCTAGGCTGGTGATCCTGGCAAGCTGAAGAGCATTGGGCTTCAGTCATGGCCAGTGAACAGGTGATCCACAAAGACAAAATGCCACCTGCCATCTCTGTCTGAAATAATCAGAGCGGACTTTTACTGAAGACTTTGTATTCCCTCTCTGGAGCTTTCTAACAACGCTATGAGGTAGAAGCCCTGGGTATTCATTATCATCCCCAGTTTACTGGGGTAATAGTTGACTCTAAGACTGAGGCTTAGAGAGATGGAGGATTGCCCCAGGGTTCTAGTTCTCCTTGACTCTCAGGGATTTGGTCCAAGGTCCTCCAGGAGCATAGAGTACATCATATACTGTGCCAACCTGCTGCTTTTTGGGGCGACTCCATTCTGCTTGGACCATCTCCTTCTCCCTGACCCCCAAACCCCTCCCCCACCTTGCTTTCAAGACTAGGCATCAGCAAAGTCTGTGGGAATGAGCTGACTGAAACCAGGTGTCCTTTCACATCCTGAGGATGATGCCACTTCTACAATTTCACACTCTCAATTTCCTAGAGAAACCAAACCAAGCCGGTGCCCTTTGGCTGGTTTGTTTGAGTAGCTCCTGTCTCTGGGTCTTTCTATTGACACCCTGAAGTGGTTAGGATTTCAGAGGCAGCCCTGGGCAGACAGAAGGGAGCTTGTTGGCACTACTCTGAACAGAGCTGGCATTCCCACATGGAGGGGTGGGGGAGGGTGGTTCATGGGGATCAGCTAGCAGGCCCTTCTGTCCATGGCATTGGGCGAACCAGACCACCTATCAGTCTGCCAATGGTGCTTTGTTTTCGTTTCATCCTAAACCAGGGAGTTCAGCCTTCCGGGCTGTCCTTTACTTTATGGAAGAACACCCGTGTAGTTCCCCCTCCAAGAGGAAAGGGACCATGATTATCCCCAGGAACGCAGTGCCTGGTGGCCAAGAGGCAGCCTCACACTCCCTAACTTTCCCTGCCTCATTAATAAGACAGACTATGGAGTTCGTTTTGTCTGGTCCCCAGGACATGCCAGATCTGCCACAACTGGAATTATACAGGGCCAAAAGTGTTAAAACAGGGATGAAATCTACCATAAATAGGGAACCAAGAGCCTGCCTTCTGCTTCAGAGAGGGTGAAACCAGCCAGACATGCACTATTTGAGAGTCATCATTGCTGTGGAGAGAGCCCTGAGCAGGGCTGATTTTCCCTAAAAGGCTGCAGGGGGCAAAAGGGTGGGATGTGGGGACCATTGTCTAGGGACTTTCTCCCAGATTCTCCATTTTTCATATGGAGGCGTGGAAATGTGGCTAAAAGACCCTCCCAAAGGCCAGGGAGCATCTACCTGCACTCTCTGACAAGGGCTTTTTTGTTAACTCTGTCTACATTTTGTGTTGATTCAGCTGTGAGTGTGGCACATATTGCCACCCCTACCCTTGAGGGCAGAGACCATTCCTTATTTCATTTTTATCTTCTCTCTAGTACTCAATACAATGCCTGTCAGGGCCCCAAATGCTTGCTGAAGTAAATTCATTTGAATCTTATTGAATGTGGACCCAAAGACAGGCATGGATGCATATAGAACCATCCCTGGCATCCACACAGAGGGGAAGACTTGCAGAACACTTACCTCTCAATGACTGTGGAGTAGGCAGTACAGACTTATGAACAAACTGAGCCTAAGTGCTTAACCATGATCCTGCAGCCAGTATTGGAGGCAAGAATCAAGCTGGAGTCTCTCCTGATTTCAAGCCCCATGCTGTTAATGCTACTAGTGTTTCTCAAACATTGTGGTATTTGAACCCATATACAATCTTAAATATTATTGAGGACCCCTTCCCAAATAGCTTTTCTCGATGTGGGTTCTTCTAGCATTCATTTACTGTATTAGAAATTAAAATATCTTAATGTAATTATGAACACAGTTTTGACCACCAGACCCCCCCAAAAGTCTCAGGGATGCCCAAGGTTCTCCACATTTAACTTAGACAATTGTGTCTTTCTAGTACACTACTATAGCTGTGCTCCTAGACACGATCCTGTATTTGGTGAACACATATGTGGTATTAGAACATGGTACATTGCCATGTATATGTTTTACATAGCCACTCCTAGTTATGTGCACGTGTTATTTGTGTGCTCATGCACATACATGTGTGTGCTTATGCCTGTTATTGTGGAAATGCAAAGATGTATCCCAGTCTGCATTTGTAAGATGCATACGTAAAACCACACGCAGCGTGCATATGCATGGATGGTACATGCATGTGTGTGCAACACTCTTTGCAAATACACATATGATAACATATCTACATGTGTGGTTTTCTCAACAGGATGCTATTCTGAGTTCTGGTTTTATTTGTATGGGAGAGGGGAGGTCTAGACCTATGATTTCATTGGTGTGGCAAGTGCCTGGTGCCAGCTCAGGGACTCAGAGTTTGCTAGGGATGCTGGGGATGGCGGGGCATTAAGTCACTGCCCCAAGGTGACCCAGTAAGATTAGGTCAAAGGAGGGATTAGAAAATGGCTGCTCCAGACTCCAACAGTGGTGCTCTACCCATTGGGCGACACACGGCCTGTCAGGTAGAGGCATATACTATGTTTAAAGGAGGGCATTTGTATATATGAAAAGCAACCTAAAGTGCCCAAAATGGGGGGAATATTTTCAGAAGCAGGATTTCAGAGTCATGTTTGATAGCTGAGATAGAAATAGACAAATGTAGACCTCAATCTGAAGCTATGTCTGTGATGATTTACTCCTCTGCTTTACCCAGTGTGGAGGAACAAAACTAGAGTCACAGACGTGGCTTCAGGTCTCAGCTCTTAAAAAAAATAATAGTTTATTTTTCCCCCAGTTACATGTAAAAACAAATTTTTATCATTCTTTTTAAAAATGTTTGAGTTGCATAGTCTCTCTCTCCCTAACTCTTTGGTCCCAGCTTTTCCATTTTCTTCCTGTGACTTTAGACAAATCCCTCTGCCTCTCTTTGGGGCTTTGAAATGAGTGGGCTACCTTCAAATGATCCCCAAAATCCCCTCTGCCTGTCCATGAACAACCTTGTGATCTTGGTCAGTTCATTGAATAGATTCAAACATTTACACTAACCCATTCCCCCTTTTCTCTTGTGCTGTGTTTCCCACCCTAGGCACTCCCAAGAAGACACTACACTTTGAGATTTCCAAAGAAGGTAGTGACCTCTCTGTGGTGGAGCGTGCTGAAATATGGCTGTTCTTGAAAGTCCCCAAGGCTAACCGGACCAGGACCAAAGTAACTATCCGACTTTACCAGAATCAAAAGCAATCCCAGAGCAGCTCGGATGGGGGAGACGAGGTTGAGGAGGTGGGCCTCAAGGGTGAGAAGAGCGAACTATTGATATCCGAAAAGGCAGTTGATGCCCGCAAGAGCACATGGCATATCTTCCCAGTCTCCAGCAGCATACAACGCCTATTGGACCAGGGCAAGAGCTCTCTGGATGTGAGGATTTCCTGTGACCAGTGCCAGGAGACAGGTGCCAACCTGGTACTGTCAGGCAAGAAGAAGAAGAAGGAGGAGGAGGGAGAAGGGAGAAAGAAGGAAGCTGGAGAAGGTGGAGTAGGAGGAGAAGAAGAGAAAGAACAGACCCACAGACCTTTCCTCATGATGCAGGCCCGTCAGTCTGAGGACCACCCGCATCGACGCCGCCGCCGTGGCCTGGAGTGTGATGGCAAGGTCAACATCTGCTGCAAAAAACAGTTTTTTGTCAGCTTCAAGGATATTGGCTGGAATGACTGGATCATAGCACCCACAGGCTACCATGCCAACTACTGTGAGGGAGAGTGTCCCAGTCATATAGCAGGCACCTCCGGCTCATCCTTGTCCTTCCACTCCACGGTAATCAACCACTACCGCATGAGGGGGCACAGCCCCTTTTCCAACCTCAAGTCATGTTGTGTGCCCACCAAACTGCGGCCAATGTCCATGCTGTACTATGATGATGGCCAGAACATCATCAAGAAAGACATTCAGAACATGATAGTGGAGGAGTGTGGCTGCTCCTAAGCCCTCTGCAGCCTGGTAGATAGAGGGGCCCCTGGGGCTTGGGGGCGATGGACAGACAAGAGGGAAAGATGCAGGAGACAGTGAGAAGGCAAAGAGTGATGAGACACAAGACCCGCCTTTGGGGTGGAGTTTCTCCATGAAACTTTGAAATAAAATCAACCGAAGACATATGAAGGAAAAATGCAGACCATCATTAGCCTGGGTTCAGAGAAGAAGCAGGTGAAGGAGCTGGGGACCGTGGAGGGAAGGAAGAGGAGGGAATCCTCCTTCCTCCCTTTTTCCTAAGGAGATCAAACTGGCTACTTTGTGGTGGACGTGCAGCAGCCTCGGCCCCTTGTTCCCTCTCAGCACGAGCCCTGAGGTCAGATCCCCTAACTTGTCAGTAACGTGGAACCCTGCCCCCCATTCCCAAGAGCATCCAGAAAGCCACGGAGTGGAACATTCCCAGGGATTTTTGCCCCAATTTGCCAAGGCCATAGGGCATGTCTATATGCCTGTATGATATATACATATATATGTGTATATATGTACATACACATATATATGTATAGATCTCTGAGTAAAGCAGTGCATGTGCACAGTGAGACCCACATCCATGTTTGCACACACTGTCTATGGCGTGAGTGAGCCTGGCAAGAAAAGGATAATGTGTTGTGCAGGGGGTCACACCTTTTCTGCATTACTTTGGAGAGAGGGAGAGAGAGAGAGAGAGAGAGAGAGAGAGAGAGAGAGAGAGAGAGAGAGAGAGAGAGAGAGACGACAAGAATATGGGAGAAATGAGAGACCCAAGGAAGGAAAAATACCAAGTAACATTTCGTTAAGGTGCTCATGATTCTAGAACTATGCAACCTAATTGGTTTGAAACTGTTTACCTGAGAGAGAACAAAAAGAAAGACTTTTTTTTGTATTGGAGGTAACATGATTAATTTTTTTTTTTTTTTGCTTCAAGGAGAGATACTTGAAAGGAACGCTGTTTGATCCAAACAGTTCTATCTTTTGTAAATGTTGTTATTGTCGTTTATTGTTTACTATTTGCACTATGATGGTGTTTGACCTGTCTAATCCTTATTTAACAAGTATTTGGGGGGTGGGGGGAGGCGGAGAGCTGCACTTAATGTGAGCTATAGAAGAACCGCTAGCGCACACAAAAGAGCTATTTTTATTATTATAATTATAATTCTGGTTATTATTATTTTGTACCTTACAAATGAATAGACATGTACACCAAAGACATTTGTGTGAGCCTTTAAACAGTCTGTTTGTGACAGTGACAGGTTAGGCTTGTGATGGAAGGAGCAGTAAGGCCAGCGGCAGCGAGCACAGAGGAAGACCTTCCAACTTGGCCTGGCCTCTTCATAGTACAGCCAGGAAAGAGGGGACATTTCTTGCTGGACGTGCAGTAGTTGTACACTGTTAGAAATCAGATTTATGAAATAGTAGATGTGTGTGCACGCCTGTCCATCTGTGTGTGTGCAAGTAATATGCACTCACATGTGTGTGCATGCATAACACACACAAAACATCCATGCACAATTGTGTATACATGCCCCGTGCATATGAACACATGTGTGTATGTATACCTACATTGTATCATGTCCACATATACTTTCAGAATTTCAGGCTGTCATTTTTAATGTTCCTAAAATAATGAATGTTTGTGTGCAAAACACAGTATTTTTAAAGAGGGTATGATTTTATCTTTGCTTTCTCTTTGGATTATGTGGGGATCCATTGAACATTTGGATTGAAACTGAGCTCAAAATGCCAGTGACCCTTCAAAAATGCCCTCTCTAAAGTCACATGGGATCCCTCGCCTCCTCTTGGCTTCTCTTTCCCCCAGCTGACCCCCACCTGTCAGCCCCCACAGGTGAAAATGGGAAAGCTTTGATATCTACAGTCCTTGGTCAATGACAGCTTTCAATTACAAATGTGCCATCAGAGACTTGCTGTCCTAAAGGGTACTGGCTCTTTGGAAACAACTAGGCCTTTGGCAACCTGCGAGCCAATGACCGATCACTGGTGTTGATAAAAAGATTCTTAGACTGTTTTCTGTTGGTCAAGCTGTCCAAAAAGTCAGGATAAGAGGAGAAAATTTAGTTAGGTGGAGAGAGGGGGGAAAGGGGACAAAGGTTTAACCCCTTAATTTTTTATTTGTATCTTCAGCCAAAACTCTATGTATGTGTGAGTGTGGGTGTGTATGTATGTATGTATGTGTGCTTGCCTGTGATTCTTTGTATTAACTGAGATGTAAAAAAAGAAAAAAAATATTTTGTTTTATAAATATCAAAGTCCATGATTATAGCTAAGTTTTCTTTAATTTATTCCACAGTATTTAGCTTGCCTAGTACCGATATGGGTTATTCATGTATGTGCTTTTTTTTATACAGATATATTTTTTTTTACAGACTTGTTTGCATCTTGCAAAAAGAAAAAAAAATCTTGAGACAATTTGTTAATAATTGGGAAAAACCAAATTCATCACTAAAATGTTTTGTGAAATATTAAGGCTTTCCAAACCTTGTCAATCCGTAGGATTATCTATATGCATATGTATATAAAACACATACATATATGTATATTCCATGTGCATATATACATGCATTATACATGTATGTAGGTTGTATACACATACACATGCACATACACACTGGGTTATCAAGTACCAATGGGGAAGAAACAAAACCCTAGCAAATACAGAGCAGCTGTCCTTGCAAAGTCTATGTGGTGACAACACCCTCACCCCTATTGACAAGGAAGGGAAGGCTTTTGTGCCTGCATGAAAGAATAGCCACTGGGTAGCAAAGAATGAGAGGGCTGGAAACAGGTAGAGCTTCCCCACTCCTCTTTGCTGGGTCATCTTTACCAGGTCAAGGTTGATGAGGAGAGAAGGCAAGAGTTAATGTCATTCCCAATATTTCAAATTTTCTAAAAATTCTATTGAAAGGTTCGGGATTGGCATTAACTATAATGGTGGGGTTATTAAAATGTGGCAAGAGGAAGCCAGTCCCATTTAGTCCCACAAAAAAAATGGTGGGAGAGAGGGGGAGTCCAGAATAAGAAATTGGACAAGGTTGAGGGCTATGTCCTTCTTAAGGGATCAAATGGAGAAGAGAGGAGGGAGAAATGGCAGCTGGTATGTATCTGATTATGTGCTTCTAAACTGAAAAGCTCATCTCCCAATAAAACTGAAGACAAACCATGAAGTTATGAGACAAGGGAGGGGTGGGTTGATTGGTGGGTAATATAATAAGAAGCAAGGAGAAATTAAAATCTATTCGATTTGAATTTTAGAACTAAAACCCAGCAACAAGAAACACATATACTTCTGGAATAACAATCGGCACACACACACACACACACGCACGCACACACGCACACACACATGCACGCACGCACATGGATTTTAATTTGGTTTAATTCAATTGACGTGTCCACAGTTTAATTGGAATTAGATATTTTTACCATTTTGGAGATATTTGGGAGGTGCATGAGATTCCATGCTTGTGTCAACATTTTTAGAGAGCCAGTTTCTAAGCATGAGTCCATTTTGTTTTCCGCAGCTTGGCTCCTTCTGAACTTTTTTTTTTCTTGAAGCTGTCTTCATTGTTGTCGTTGAGACTGCTTCTGAACATTATATCTATGACTAGATCACATACATATATGTGTGTTTGTGTATATGTATATACATATCTACATATATGCATGTATACACATATGTGTTCCCATGTGTATCTGGGTATGTATACTTAAATCACGTTATATATCTATCTATTGGTGTAGTTCACCTTTCTCACAAGGGACTAAAATTTGTAGGAGCCCAATGAAATCAATCTGATGCCTTGAAAACTCTTTTGCATCCAGTGCCTGTTTAAGAAAACAGGGAGACACTGCAGGGGTATGGTTCTTATCTGTGCTGTTTTGCCTGATTCTCCTTCAAAGTATAGTCCAACCTTTTTCAGACACTTTGTCTTTAAAGAATAACTGTAGGGATGTCCACCTAGGATGGATTTCCACACTCCCTTCTCCAGAGGCTCACCTGGGAAGTTTGTCCTCCTTTGGTGCAATGGAAAGGGAGCTAAATCTTGTATCACAGGGCTCCAATTCAAATTTTGCCTGTCTTCTTGCCACCTGTGTGACTTTGAGCAAGTCATCTTATTTCTCTACTTGCTCTCGGTTTGCTGATCTGTTAAATGGGGTTGGACTCGCCATCCTCTACAAGTTCTTCTTGATTCAGATCTATGATCCTAAGAAAGGTGTGAGCTGGAGTCTCCACCCCCTCTGAGGTTCCAATTTGTACCGAACTTGGATTCCAATCACCCAGCTCCCTGTAAACGCCTCCCTCCCTGTGGGCCTCTTGGCAGCCTTCCTCTTTGATGTCAAAAAATGAGTCACCCCCAAAACCTACACATAGAATGAAAACTTGAAGATGTGGGCAGGAGGGCCGGGGGAGGGAGTTGTATGGGTTTAAATTAAACCCTGTATCTTGGAGGAGCTGTTGTGTAGGTCAAAGAAAATGAATGGTTAGAAGTCCCCATCTCCATGGGCACAAACAAATACCACTTGGGCTATATTTGCTCACTTGCTAGCTCTTTCTTTTGGATTTCAAGTGAAGATTTTCTTTTCTGGATTCATCCCCTCCCTCATTTCTCCCCTCTATTTAAATGCTTGGAAAACAAGATATTGACAATGGTTTAACTATTTTTCTTTCAAAAAGAAACCTAATCTGAAAGCCAAGATATCCTAAAGCCTGTTTGGTTTAAACATGCTTGTGCTCTGTGGTTGCTGTTATTTTATTTTGTCTGTTTGTTTGGTTTGGGGGCCTGGGCATCCCCCAAGCAGTGCTTTAACTAATTAAAGTTGTTAATTTATATGAGTGCATTTCAACTATGTCAATGGTTTCTGAATATTTATTGTATAGAAGGACTGGTAATTTTTTATTTACAATATGTTTAAAGAGATAACAGTTTGATATGTTTTCATCTGTTTATTGTAGAAGTTATTTATTTTCATGGCATTCCATCTGATATTCGGATATTTGGAAGACATGTGATCTCTACTTTGTACAGTTAGGGGACAATATTCATCAGCTCCTGATAGCTTCTTTGCCTTATGTTAAATAAAAAGACTTGTTTGGCCTTTATTGTTTCTTCGTATTTCTACCTTAACTGTTATGATTGATTTCCCATGGGTATTAGGACATGTAATCAGAGGCACTGGAGATTTGGTAATAAGTTACTTCTTGGTAAGGGGGAGAGGGGGAAAGGGAGAGAGAGAAAAAGAGAGACAATGGAGAGTATGACTGAGAAAGAATGATAGGATGAGAAGGAGGGGAAGAATATGCTGGAGAAGGAAGGAGAGCAAACGAGAATCAAGAGTCAAGAAAAAGATTAGAAGAGGGAACTGGAATCAAAGGAAAGAAAAAAAGACGATGAATAAGAGGAAGAGAGGAAATCCAATGGACAATGGTAGGGAGGCAGACAGAGAGATGAGCAGACAGGACAGCATCCGACACAAGCCTTTGGCAACAAGTGCCCAGGGAGCCAGCAGCCTGGGGACTGTCTTTGCACTGGATGATGGGGAATATGCTAAATCCCTTTGAGCTAGCTGTTGTTTTGTTTCATTCATTTTTTTGTCTTGCCCTTTTCCAACAACAAAGGGAAGAACACAGATGAGACACATGATTATTAAACAAAAGGTATTTCCCTGAGCAGAAGTAATTGTCCCTTATACAAGCTGCCAAACGGGAAATTGAGAATGGAAGGCATAGCTATAAGACAGAAGGATTTCCAGCCCCACCCTAGCCTGAAGGAATCAGAAAGAACTCCTCTTGGCTCCTTGAAGAAAGGCTGGTGCACTTACACCAAGTTCAGGGACAAGTTTGGATCTGCTAGGCCAGTAGAAATTATGAGTCCTCAGGATCTTTCATGGAGAAGACCATTCGCTACCTCATTGTTCTTCTCATGGAGGTGATCTGAGCTAAAGAAATAAGCCTCTTTTTGTCTTGATTGTTCCAGCCAGATAAGTCTTTTCTTAGGATGTTCATTGGTCATGGGGAGATAGCGTAGCTTCCAAGCAGGAGACCTGGCCATATTGCCATGTCTGGTCCTTCCTAGAAGAGGATGGTATTGTGCTGGTACCCTTGGTTCCCTCTCTTCTCTTCCTGCATTTGACCTGTAGCACACACCTGGCAGAGAGCAAAGCCCAATAACCACCAGAAATTGAATGTATGGCTTGAAACAAAAACATTAGAACCAATTGAGTTGATCCAGAATTGACATTGACCAAAAACCTGACTGATTAACTGAATGATTCATTCCTTCACCAAATCCCCTTCTGAACATATTCTCCTGCTCTTCACTGTCTCCCTCCATATCCCTCCAGCTTAACCTTCATCCTTCATCCAGCCTCTTAAGTCCAGCTCCAGACTCTTTTCTTTTTTCAGAGTCTTGATGTGATAGTTAAGCACACTGTCCTCAACCCTTTATGCTCATTCTCCCTCTCCTCCCTCCACCCTTTGCACTGTTGTGTATCCCAACACCATTCACCTTCTGAGAGAGCACAACTTAGATTTGGATTTAGAATTGGATTCACTAATAGTTCATGTTGTCTAACTATGTCTCCGCCGCTACCTAGCAATCTGTTCATTTTGTCTTGATTAGCTTTCTAACATACTCTCTACAGGGGTTGTTTTAGACCCTCTCTTCTCTCTTCAAGCCCTCAAGCCCTTTCCCAACTTCCTCTTTTATTAGCAGATGACATTGCCTTCTACTTGGCTGAGAAAATCTGTCACCTGCTGCTGCCTTCCTCTTCTCACCAACTGCACACCCCAGAACTCCTCCAAGGACCTGCCTGTCTTCCTGGGACAGGTAATCTATTGAGTGTTGGAAATCTGCCCTGGGCTTGAGATGTCCTGAGTGACCAGAGAATGATAAAACCCGCCAAAGCCACTGGTCCCAAACCATCTACCCACATGTCAACTTCTCCATTTGCCCTTCCCTTCTGCCTCTTCCTTGGGAGGCAATAATTAAATGAATGTCATCATCATATCTGGAAAATGGGTGCCGATTGACTGTGCTATCTCCCCTCTCACCTTTGTGGCTCTTCAGACAAAGATGCCCTTTTCTGGCCTCTGCTCCCTGGAAGTGTTGGCTCTTCCTATTGGGAGCTCATTGAGGGGCAGGGACTGTCTCACTTTTGGTTTTATATCCACAGACCTTTAGACTATTACTGGAATAGGGAGACATTTAATGAGAACTCTTCATTCATTCATTCATTCATTTAAAAACATGAAATCTATAGAAGAAAATGGCCCAAATCTAGCCCAGTCACCTTCATGGATCTTTCCAACTCTGATTCCTTTCCTTTGCATTTGCATAGATGGCTTCTATCAGTGGAGGGACCCTGTGGTGGTAGAGTGGCAAGTTAATGATACCCAAAGAGATATGAGGTCAGGCGATCTAGGCTCAAATACTGAGTCTGTCACATACTACTTGTATGACTCCAGTCCAATAACCTTGCCTCAAAGAGAACCTTAGTTTTTATCTCTATAACCTGAAGTGGTTGGACGAGCCAGTTCAAAGGTCCCGTCCAGTTCTCAATCCTTCATCTCACATTACTCCCACAGGTTTGGGAGATGTAAATAATGGGTGAAGAGAAAGGATGAACTAGTCTGATAACTAATGGTTGGGTAGTTTATCCACAGGCCAAGGGTAAGAAGGATGGCTTCAATCATACCTGAAATCATAACAATGACAAATAACTTTATATTATCCTTTATAAATATCAATTCATTTAAGTTGGGAAGTAACTTAGAAGTCATTTACATTTTTAAAAGTAAGGAAACAGTATCAGAAAGGTGGAGTGACTTCCTGATGGTGGCTCCATAATGCTCTACCTACATGGTTTCTCAACAGAACAGCACTCACTTGATGTGGTCTTATTCTTTAAATACAATTCAGAGCAATTGTGGGAGTTTTTGCATTCTCCTTGTGACTTTCGGGAATTAGTCAGAGAAAGAATGGAGAACATTTGTCTGTTCTCTGATAGCATAAGTGGGGGAGCTGGGCCTTCTCACATCCCCTAGGCAAAGACAGAGTGGTTTTTCCCATACTGGGCTTCATGGTGGTTGCCCAACCTCTATTATGTTGGCAGGAAGAAATGTTGGTCCTTATTCAAATGTTACCATGAGGTCACAAAATTCTAATCCTCTGCTAATGGAGTTGTTGCTGAGATGGCTAGAAAGCTCCATTCTCGTGTGGGAACAGGGCCCAACCTTTGAGGAAAAATCTTCCAATGTGAAGAAAAAAGAGAAAGAGAGAGGGAGACAGAGAGAGAGAGAGAGAGAGAGAGAGAGGGAGAGAGAGAGAGAGAGAGGGAGAGAGAGACAGAGAGAGAGAGAGAGGGAGAGAGAGCTCTCAGAGAAAGCCATTCCTGAAATGGCAAGTGGGTCCCTAGGTGAGTGATGATGAGAACATCGGCTTCAAAGTATTTATTGTGCTAGAGCTTACAAAGGTCTTTGAAGAAAGTCCTCCTAAACAGACCTAAGAAAGCAAGATAAGTCTGCCCATTGAGCTTCCAATAAATGTTTATTTTCCATGTGCGGTTCATTTGCTTAGCTAAAGGATGCATTTGTTGTGCCTTAGAATCTCATCACCATCATGTCATCCTCATCTTCAACCATCCTCATCACCATCATCTTCAACACCATCACCATCATCTTCAACACCATCATCACCATCATCTTCATCTTCATCATCACCATCACAGTGGACTTGAAGACCTCAGATCAAATCTGGCCTCAGACATGTAGTTACTGTGTGAGTCCAGGCTAGTCAATCCTCCTCTCACTTCCTGTTTCCTCATCTATAATATGGAAGGATTGGCTTTTAATGTCCCATCCAAATCTAAATCTGTGAGTCTATAATCTATGAACATACTCTGGAATATATAATCTCATTCTTCCTTAGATGGTTGGACAACATGCAAAAGGCACTATTTAAGCACCTACTGTGTGCCAATCCATGTGCTAAGTGTTGGGGATACAAAGAAAGGTAAAAACATTTCCTACCCTCAAGGAGATTCTATTGTAATGGGATCAGCCACATATTCATAGACGGGTACATACTGGAGACGTATGGTATAGATGGCAAATGATATCAGAAGGGAAGACTCCAGCACCAGTTGGACTGGGTCTTCTTCAGAAAGTAGGATTTGAACTGAGGATTTTGGCCACCAGAGAAGCTAAAAGGCAGAAGGAAGGTGAAAGTTTTCTAGACATGTGAGATAACCAGCTGGAAAATGGAGTTGGAAAATGGAGTGTTATATGTGAAGAACAGAAAGAAGGACAGTGTTGCTAGATTGTAGAGTAGAGGAGAATAGTCAATCAGTCAACAAGCATAGACTAAGCACCTACAACGTGCCAGGCATTGTGCTAAGAGTAAAGTGTCAGAAAGACAATAGATAGGAAGGGGCCAGATTCAAATCATCGGAGATAAAGCTTTGGGGGATGCTTGGGGGCCTGGAAAATCATCTGAACATGATTTGGTTCTGAAGTTCAAAACCATTATGGCAATAACCCTTTCTACGGGAGTGACGTGGTAATATCTGTTCCTTAAGAAGACTATTTTAGTAAGTTTTTCAAAGATGGATTAAAGAGAGGAAGGCAGAGGGATCAATGAGTCCCACTGGGAGATAAGATTCAATTTGTGAGTGCCCCATATAAGCATAATGTTCTAGATACAGACTCAGGCTTAATGGAAACCAGTATGACTGTCCATGGGATTGTACATTCCTTTGAATGTTATCTAAACCTGACCTCACCTTTTTCAGCCAGGATAGCAAATTGTTGTTTTCCCCCAAGCTTGCAACCCACTTAAAACCTCTGAGAATTCTCTCTGAACACTTTACTCTCCATAGCTCCCCCATGACATACTAGTGTTGCTGATTTTTTAAACCAAATGCAGGGCTTGGCATTGAGAGATATTCAATTTCAGTTTAATAGATTTGGAAAAATTTTCTAGTTTCTTGAGATATTTGGGACTCCTAATTCTTTCATTCTGTCATATGACCAACCAGAGAAATCTCCACACCCTGGATCCTCCTTTCTTCATTGATGACTCTTTCCCTAAAATCATCATTCTAGGAATGAGCCCTTCCATTCTTCCCATTGACCTTGCCTGAGGTCTCTCCAGAAGCCTCTTCCCCCTTGCCTACCATAATGCCTCGGGTAGCCTTCTTCTTATCACCTTTCCAGTACCCCTATATGTTGTGGGCAGAGACCAGCTTTCATGCCTGTACAGATCTTCGAACTCTGCATGGTAAGCACTTCATAAACTCTGGCTTTCTCCACATATCTCCCCCCTCCCTCCCTCTCCCTTTCACTCTCCCTCTCTTACATACACATTAGCTATCACTCCTACACTCTCAAATCCATTTATTAATAAACATGTACTTTTTATGTCTACTCCAATCATTCATTAAAATATCCAAGAAAACACAGCTGAGGGCAGACTCCCACAACAGACCATTGAATCCCTTCCTTGAGAAGGAAGGTTGACTTCGATCTATTGCTCTCCAACCTGGGTGAAGGTGTTGAATCACTTTGCCACTGCTCAGCTAATCTCTCACCATTAGCTTTGCAAGGGTGATTCAAAAGATCATAAAATATCTGTGTCTAATCAAGGACACTGTGTAGGCTTTCGAGGAAAGACTCCTGGATTTTGAGCCAGAGGACAGGGGTTCAAAATCTCCTCTTTGCCTCATATCTCTAGTGTGACACTGTGCAAGATGCCTAATGACTCAGGGTTTGTCTTTCCTCACGTGCAAAATGAGGAGCCAAGTGATTTCCAAATTGTGTCCCACCTCTAAATCCATGAATCTCTATTGTCCAGACCATTCCTCTTCCCCATTAGTCCATTCTCCCTGTAAAAAAGGAGGGGAATGGTTTGTTTAGCAGGATCTGTGGTTTGCTGGCATGTGAAGTCCCAGTACCCGGCACGTAGTAGTCATTTCATGATTGTTTTTGAATAAAGGAATGAAGGCTGGCTCTACAATGATCTGACTTCATATGGAACATGATGTCAGCCATGTGGAGGGAGGGGAAAGTGAGGAAGAAATCAGAAGTAAGGTTGATAGGATGGTTGGGGAAATTAAAACTTTCTCCCACAAGGATCAGTTGAAAGAGATTGTCATGTTTAGGCCAGAGAAAAGAAGATTCAGGGGAGACATGATAGCTATTTTCAAGTATTGCTGGGTTGTCATCTGTCAAGAGAGGCAGAAGTGTTTTGGATCAGAGGCAATGTGGTGCAGTGGTAAGAGCTGTGGATTTGGAGTCTGAAGACCTCCATTTAGTTCCTGATTCAAATAGTTTATTTTTGTGATAATGAGGGCATTAGAATAGGTGATCTTGAAAGTCCTATTGTGCCCCATCACCCAGTGAAGCATTTGAGTTGATATTTACCCAGTTTCTATCTTGTGAGTTCTCCATAATTTATAAATAATAATATTAGTTTATATTATTAATAGTGCCATATAAAAATGTTTTAAGGTTTTCATGATACTCTAGTGTGGCTCTTACCTTTACTTGGAGTCTTTCTGCAAAAAAGAGTCAGAACCCAAAGTAAAGCTTATTTTCCTTCACTTGGGGATATTGGAGTTCACTCCCACAAGTATACCTAGGCTTCCAATCAGTATTGTAATAGGAGGTTTACTCAGGACATTAACAAGTGAAGTGGTGAATTAGACAGAGTGAGGGACATCCATCCGGAAGGTGAGTCAGGAAGATCTGGGTTCAAGCTCTGCTTCCAACCCTGGATAGCTGTATGACTAAGAAGGCACTACTTGTCTGAGCCTCTGTCCTCCACTCTAATATGCAGCAATCTCAGATACTGTGGGCTGCTGTGAGACTTACATGAGAATATGTCTGTAAAGTGTTCTGTAAACTTTGAAGTGCTATGAAAATGGCTTTGATTATTACTATTAGTGACAGGGCTGGGAAGAGCAAAAGGAAGGTTAATGTTCTCTTTCCTCAAGATGAGCCCCATTTTATTCAGTACTATTTCTCTTTCTGGATTGTATGGTACAGTTTCAAATCCAGAAATCTCATAACACCAGTTGGGAATGTCTGGGGCATATGAGTTTCTTTAATGCTTCTTTTCCATTCTGGTGGCCACAGGATTTCACCTTTTTAAAGTGGGGGTGGTGCAGGAAGAGAAACAAGAGAGGAAGAAAATTCTCTATTGCCTCCTACATACTATTTTAAGATCTGGTGAAGTAGGACCAATGTTAGAAATGGCAGAGACAGATTTCAATTGTACATAAGGTAGACACAACTTGTTAAGAAGTAGATTTGTCCTTCCTTCAAAATATCCTCTCATGTCATTGTGAGTGACAGAGTATCTGGCTGGTTGGACCAGTGCTGTGGAGCTTCTATGCCCTTTCTGGAATTTTTTGGCAAGTAGAACCCTGGTGCTCTCCAATGTATGCTTCTCTTCTAGCATCATTTTTGAGCTACTGGCTGACATGAACAAAGCTCTGAGGCTCAACATTGAATGATTGGAAATGTCTTCTAACACTCTTGCATCATGACAGTCAGTTTAGCATCACTCAAGACAACAGCATGCCAGCATTCACTGGGGCCAAGGAGACCCTTCTCTCTTGCCTGAGCTAAGAGTTTTCTGTCTGGAAGTCTCCTTCCAATGAGAAAGAGGTGAGCAATGCTTGCCTGGGGCTTTTGCCTTGGAGCCAGATGTTTCATGTGTCACAGTAGCAAAAAAGAAGCATTTTCAAATGGATGCTGCAGTGAGGAGCTAGCTGTGTGGCTAAACAGAATCTTGACCTACCACATTCAAGAGAATCCTCTGAAATCTCATCCTTGCCTGGCAGGGCTAGGAGATCACCTCTCCTCCAACAGATGGTGTCCACAGACTGACCTAGCTTCCAGAAATTAGAAGACAAACAGCATGGTAAATCAGGATGGGAGAGTTTGTGAAATGTACATAATCAGCCAAACTGGTGATGAGATGTATTTGCTGAAAGTGGCAGATTCTCATTTTTTTTTAAAAAACAAGCTTAGGAAATCATGACAAAACAATGTTTTCTCTGTCTATGGCATTTGATAGTTTTCCAAAGGGCTTTCCTTGAAATATCAATTTTCAGGAAATCATTCAATTTCAGAATTGGAAGGGGCCTCAGCAGACATTCAAACCAACCAACATCTCAAGGAGAAACCTTCCTCTACCCCACCTGACACATCATGGCCCAGCCTCTACTGGATGAATTCACTACTTTAACCTCCATTCTTAATGAATCCCTATTCCTTCCCCTTTGGAACAACTCTTATTGTTAGGAAGTTTGGTTTTGTTCTCCCCCCCCCCCATATCAATGAACTTGACTGCTATCCTCCCACAGGCAGCTCCTTTTCTCATTTCTCACCTGGTTTCATGACTTGGGTATTTGTCTGACTGACTTCTCTTCCAGGCCTCAGAAAGCTCCTTCTTAGGATAAGCTTATCATTCTCTACTCTCTCATCAGGCTGGGGACTCCACCTCATCACAGACAACACTTCTTCTGTCCTTCTAGTTTGAAGGGGGAACAATGAACTCCCAAACCTCCATTTAAGGAGGGAGCCTGGTCAGAACATCTCCTCATTTCTCAACTGTTATTTTGAGACTTGAGTCTTTCCTCCCATGCTACCACATTGACAATCTTTCTATCCCACCTTTCAACTTCCTCCTTTTGGGCAGGGACTATCTTTCTTTGTTGTATTTGTCTCTCCAGATCTATGGTGCCTTGCACAGGTGGGGCTTAATAAATGTTTATTAAATGATTATTTAATTCCCTTGGCAAGAAAGCAAATCTATACCCTCCTACACATTAAAGCCCATTAAATACTTGAAAACCACCATCCTATTCTCCTTAAGGCTAACATGCCAATTCCTCAACTAGTCCTCATGGCCTAGGGACTTGAAATTCATTACCAGCACACCTTAGTTGCTATCCTCTGGACATCTTTCAGCTTATCCTTGGCCTTCTCAAATTGTGCTATCCAGAATTGAACAGAGAATTCCAGATGTTTTCAGACCAGGGTCCCATATCTGTGAGGGGCCTCTGCCTGTCATATAGCCATGTAGCTCAAAAAGTTAGATAAGCCTCCTTTCATTTGAAAACATCACATTGGATCATGTATGGCAGAAAGTTCTGGAAAAATGGAAGCCTCAATGCAAATTTCCATCATTGCCAGTGGCAGTAAAGGTAGTTTAGGAGCACATAAACTCCTTGAGGGAAGGGACTGGTTCACTTCCATCTTTATGATAACACTTGAAAGATTGTCTTGAAAGAGGATGAGTCTCAGCACATTGTCTAGCAGATGATAGACACTGAAGAAATGCTTGGTGATTGGCTACTCAATCCATGCTCTGTGGTTTGATTGGAAGATGGTCCTTGAGATCAGTTGTAGCCAAAAGAGTTGATTTCCCAGTGACTTCCGTGGTGTTGAGCCTCTCAAAGCTCATATGGGCTGATTTTGAACAACTCAGCTGACTTGGCCTGCTCTGCTCCACTCACAGAATGCATCAGCAATTGAGACAAGCCTTTGGTTTATGACTTTTGGCTGGGAGCTCAGGGGAATGGAACAAAACAAAGATGATTGATTTCAGAAGATGGATATTTAAAAAATAAAAAAATACAAAGTTAAGTTCAGTCTTTAAGCCCTGTTTCTATAAACATGAGTGGTGGATGGGCTATTTTCCACTGGGAAAAGAGAGGGAGGTACAAACTCACACCAGGGACTAGATGTGAACACACTAGTCAGCAATAAATATTTATAAAAGGAGCCGTAGTCACTTAGACCATTAGCCTGCCACATACTGCTTCCCCATGATGAAATATGAAAGCTTAAGTCACGGTAAAACAAGGCAGGGCTTAAATTTAGTCATGGGGAAATTTTCATAGGCTTTTTCAACTGAACATCTCTGCATACTTTCACTATCTAGAAAATCAGGATTTCCCATAGGGCAACTGCTTTCCATCATGTTTCCTTTTTTTAAAATTTTTTTTGTAAGAAGGCATTTTCTCAATGTGGACATTTTTGTTTACCACTTCATCATGGACAATATGACTGAAGTTTTTCTTGTTGGAGAATTCAGGTGGGCTATAGAATCCTAGAAGGTCAGAGACAGAAGGGATCTCCGAAGCAGTCTAGTCGAATCTGGACCCAAGTAGGAATCTTGGGTGATTGCTCATTGTGCCTCTACCTGAAGACCTCAGGGGAAGGGGAGCCCACCCCTCCTGAAGCATCCTCTTCATCCTAGCATGGCTCTATTAGCTTATATTCACTCGAAATCTGCCTCTCGGGAGCTTCCACTTTTTCATATTTGAATAAAGCTTTCAGGCACCTTCCTTTGAGAAGTCTTCTTCATTTTAAAGTGAGCTTTGCCAGGGCCTTCAAGGGGACCTCCTGTGGCATGGTTCTGGGTTCTCTGCCCTTTGCTCTTATGGAAACACTCTAAACCTGTCTGCTTGGGGACATGATTGGGTCAGGATGGATGACTTACTAAGCTGTCATACACTCCCGCACACCTCCCCACTCCAGATATGCTGGCCCTTTCCTAGCCTGCTGTCCTTTTGGCTTTAAAGAAAACATGGTGGGGGATGTGCTGGCAGCACTCAGTGGATGCAGAGGGACTGCAGACCACACAATGCAAAGCCGTGATGCAAGGAATTGCGAAAGCTCCAAAGCCAAAAGCATGGTCTTGCTATTGGGTAAAAACAGACACTAATCAACGCAGTTCACAGTTAGGAAGTTCATGGCTCACAATCACCCTGGGAGATGATAAGGAAAATATATTTATGTACACATTGTAGATGAGAGAACTTAGTCTCTGAGAGAAGTGACCTGTACAGGGTCACATAGCTAGTAAGTAGCAGAACTAAGATTCAAACCCAGGACTCCTTACTCTTTCTATGACACCATACTGCCTCTCATTACAAGGGGAAAAGGCAGCACAAATGTGTGGTTTGGAGTCAAACATATTCATTATGTAAATTAGCTCAGCCTGGCTTCAGCTGGGTATCTGTAACTTTCCTTGGCAATATGGGTTACTCTTTCCCTTGCAGACATGTTCACATGTGTCTGTCTGGGTGCTCCCATATGTACATCATTTAGCCATGTACAATGAGCCTCTTTTCTGAGAGCCATGACTTGTGAGTGGATGCTATTTGAAGCATATGTTATATCCATAAGAAGACAGGATGGACTAATGTAATTAACTGAGATCGAGAGGGCTGCCAGAGATCCTGGGGTGTGGGGGAAGGGTGTTTCAGTTATGAGCCCACAAAAACGGAGGAGGATTTTAGATTATGAAGTAGCATGCCCTTGTTTCCATTCAGGAGCTGGGCACACAGCTACCGAGAATTAGGGACAATCGTGCTTAGATATAGTGGAAGATTAACATGAGCTATGGAATGTTCTATGGCTACTAATAATGACAGGTAATGATTACATAGCACTTTCTGTCTCCAAAGCATTCTAAAGGCACTGGTACCTAATAGTCATCCTCTGAGATACCTAGTAGCTGAGGCATTATCCATTTTAGAAATGAGGAACCTGACAATTAGATAAGTTCCATGGCTGTCCCAACGTCATGTGGCTAGTACTTGATAGAAAGAAGGCTAGAATTCAGGCCTTCCAACTCCAAAGCTGCAACTCTCTCCCTCAACCTACATTGCTCTCAGGTGATTAGTTCTTGATCAAGGATTTATGGAAGGATTCATGGAGAGATTTCAAAGGATTATTGGACTTGGATAGGGGAAAAAGGATAGTTAATTTTTGATACAATTGGTTTCCTTTTTAATTCTTTTGTATTTCTTTTTTTAAAAATATTTAAAGACAGTTTTTGCCAGACTACCAAAGGGGTCTATGATACACAAAATATGTTAAGAATATCTGCTTTAGGCATTCATTCATTCAATCATTCAACAAACATTTATTAAAAATTTTCTATTACTCATTCACAGTGCTAGAATGTGGAATTCAAAGACAAGAACCAAAAACATTCCTTAACTTCAAGGATTTTCACTTTTCCTGGAGGGAATCAATGTGAATGTAGGTAACTAAATTCAAAACAAATACAAAACAAAAACAAAGTCACATGCTTAAGCCTCAGCAATATCAATTTGGCAGCTCTGCAGTGGAGGAATAGAGAGAGGAGGGACATCTTGTAGGTAAGCATAGCAAGGAAGCTGTTGTGACATCCAGGCAAAAGGCCCTGCAGGCCTGTACCAAGGGGAAAAGATTTCATGCGTGGACAAAAAGAAATGGATTTGAGAGCTGTTATGGTTTTACAATTGGCTGAGAATTGACAACTCTTTGGCTATTGGAGAGGGCAGTCAGAGAAACCTCTGCAGGTTTGAAACTAGGAGACTGCAAGTACCCACAGAATCCAGGTAGGGGTAGTGTATTACAGAGGAAAGGTAATGAATTCTGTTTGGGATATATTGAGATTGAAATACCCATCAATCAAAACAGGACATTAAGGTGAAGGTATCAGGCAGTTGCTGATTGGGTCAGGAGCTCAAAACACTGGGGCGGGGGGGGGGGGAATATGTAGCAATTAATCATTTCTTAAGCAGCTATCTAGGGCTTACAATGTTATAAGAGCTATGTTAAGTACAGAATATTTTGCATGAAGTGGATAGAAATGATTATTTCTCTCAAGCATTAATAACTAATTTTTAATTAGGACCAAGGTTTCTTCCCTTTTCCATTTCCTCATCCAGAAATTAACTAGTGTGTGAAATCTTGGGCAAAGACTTAAGCAGGCTAAGATTTAATCAGATAAATACTAAGTGTAGGTGAATAAGTGTATTCTGCTCATTGTGTTTATTCAGACAGGGCTGGGAAAATGTGAATTCTCCCTTTTGTCAAACAGGTGATAAAGAAATTGATAAGTTTCTTTGACTAAGACTTGGGTGATCTAAGTCATACACCTTAAACACCCTCATTAGAATGAGCCCACATCTCATTATAATATTCATTTTCCCATTAATTGTTAACCAATTAGAGTTGATTGCCACCCTCAGGAACACCCACTTTTCCAATGGCATATAAATTGTGAACCCAACACCATGATGGGTCTTTGGAATTTGAGAGTGCCACTGACCTCTTTTATTAATAAAATGCTAGCATTATTAATATAATGATTAATTACAGAGAAACAATGTCTTTTAAACTTTTTACATGTCACAAAGTACAACTGAAATGTGGGTTTATAAAGCATGTTCAAATCCCTTTCCCACTTCTTGGGTGATCACATCTGTGACATCATCTGGGAGCTTCAGAGTTAATGAGGACCCTGGCAACTTCCAGTCTTTCAGCTCAGGTTGAAAGAAACTATTGCTTTGGCTAGATGCATAAAAAGCTTAGTGCAATTTTAGTCCTTCTCCACCCCATGGCAATGGTAGGGGAGAAAGACATTCTGTCCCTTGACCCTCCAGATGGCATCATGTAACTATGTTAGGGCTGTAGATAGGCTGGCCCTTCATCATCCTAGCATTATAATGACCACATCCCCATGGCATGTAATGGAGCAGTTCCCACTAGGCACATGGATCCCACTAAGTGCATAGATCTCTACTAGGTCCCTGCCATTTTGTGTTTCATTTACTGTATAGGTGACCAAGAATAAGCCTCACAGTTGGGCCTACCCATGCTTCTGGAGCCTATATCTGAATGGTGATATAGAAAATGAGCCCCAGAAGGAGCAGTGAGACAGGTAAAAGGAGAACCAGGAGAGAACAGCTAATAACAAAGATAACATCTTGGAGAAATCTAGAGAATTAACAATGTTAAAATCCACAAAAAAACCACAATATCTGAGTATTGAGAAAAGATGATTGGATTGGTAAATAAATCATTTCTCACATGCAAAATATAATTGAAATCCATTGAAAAGTGTCTAGGGACACCTACATTTGGAAATGCTGCTGGTCAAATGGAAATCCAACAAAAGGTCGAGAAGCATGGTGCAGATGGCAGGACTTCATGGCTTCACTTCCAAACTCTTTATTACATATGTCACTTCTTTTTTCTCTTAGTAATGCCTTGTGCTTTGGGGCCTGAGGAATTCCCCCTGCTGTGCTAGGTACCAGTTTGGGAATATTTTTGAAATGGTTCCCAAATGCCAGGAAGAAGGACCTGGGGAGTAGGGGTCAATCCACAGGCTTGATACTGGGTCTGATATGGGCAAGGAAAGTTCTGGGTCATGGAACTATTTCTGTTCAGGTTAAGGTGCCAGGGGGCTCTGCCTCAGAGTTCACAGACCAGGGACTCTGGCAGAATCTGCAACAGCAAAAACCTGTGACAATCAGAGCCCCAAATTCACTAAGGGAAATGCGGCAACCATCATCAGGCACATTCCTGGTCCCAAGCCAGGCTTCCTAGCCCAGTAACATCCAGAACAGAGAGATTGGAAATGTGGTTTCTATAAGAGCATTCTCAGGGAACTGTGTGTACGGGAGATCATTTAGACCTAAATGGGAGCTCACAAAGAGCTGAGGGAAGGCCTAGGGTGAACACCAGAGACTTGTAAAAGCTACAGAAAAAAAGTAGATCTAAAAGCCAGATTTCCTTCCTTCCTCCCTCCCTCCCTTCCTTCTTTCCTTCCTACCTTCCTTCCTTCTTTCCTTCCTTCCCTTTCTCATTGTCTCAAATTACCCCATGCCAGATTGTTCAAGACAGAAAAAACGTCTGCCTTGGAAAGTGAAAGGATAACCTACCTACCTTTTAAAAGCTTGACACTTGTAACTACTAGGTTCAACTCAGTGACCTGGTATGGATATGATTTCTCATATACATCCAGGGAGACTTAAAATGACCCAGGGGAAGGTAAGCCCCCTCCCCTTAGATTCTGGCTCTTGAGGAGAAGGTAAAAAAAATCTAATTTTCAAATTATAGTTAACAATACTTCACCATCTAGGAGTATTCCTTCCATTGATTGGCATCACAACAGTGCTCCAATTAATAAATAGCCAGATGGGAGATGGAGAGCTGGAAGCTCAGCTTCCTAGTTTTACAGATAAAGAATTGAGACCTAAAGGCCCAAGGTCACATAACTAGTATGGAACAGACTGCTAAGTAAGGATTTCCCTGTCTGGTAAGACCTTTCAGGCTTTGTGTTCTGTGGATATAGCCCTTGAAAACTGGGGTCATGATCTTGGAATAATGAAGCCTCAGATGAGGGTTTTAATGGAGGAATGATAACCAAAACAATCATTATAATAATAGCTGCTAACATATATAGTATTTTACAATTTGTGTATATGATCTGATTTGATTGTCAATAGCTACCATGTGAGGTAAGGGCTACATGTATTATTCCTACTTTATTTGTGAGAAAATACAAGTTGAAAATAATTAAGTGATTGCCTATGGTCAACCAGCTAGGATGGGCCTGAGCTGGACTTTAAAGACCCCTAGTGACAAAGTAGCCTAATTGAATAGTCTGTCAACCAAAAACAGGGACTCGTAACCTAGGGAAATGCTTGACTTGTTTGTTTTTTTAATATTCCAAAACCATATTTCAATAGTTGGTTTCCTTTATAATTCTGTGTATTTTATTTTATGCAGTGAAAAGTATTATTCTATTAAGCAACCATTCGTAGTCTTTACCAGAATGTTGCCCAAGAGATCTATCCAGTACACACTCACACACACACACACACACACACACACACACACACGCACGCGCACACACAGAGAGAGAGAGAGAAAGCGAGAGAGAGAGAGAGAGAGAGAGAGAGAGAGAGAGAGAGAGAGAGAGAGTTATGAACCCCTACCCTAGGCTTTGGCCTACATTATACTAGTCTTTTGTTTTGTTCATTCCTATGATTTAATGAGTGGAGAGAGGAAGCATGAATTGACAGCTGTTTGCCAAAATCTAATCTTAGAGTTTTCTGGAGACATTGGGAGATCGAATGATTCCGGTGTTTCAGAGGTGGGACCAGAACCGAGGTCCTGGGATCTCAGTGGCTGGCTTTATATCCAGGCCAGGCTGCCTCTCATTGCTCTAGTAGTTATGGGAAATCCCAATGGGTATTTGGTGCCTGTTGCAGAATGGAGCTTGGGACACCAATCTCGTTGTGCAGGGACACTCAAAGGATGAGAGGAGATCTGGTTTTTTTATTCTATTGTATTCATTGAATTTGGCATTTGACATTGTCAGAACTGTGTACATATTCCCCGCTGCTCCCCCCTTTGCAAATGCAATTGGGAGTTTGGCTCCCAGGTGATCAGAAGTGTCAGACCACAACAAAATTCTGACGACAAAACTAGTTCCTCCTCAACTACCCAAAGGTTTATGGACACAAAGCTCATCTGAACTTTCTGAATGCAGGGAGTCTGTCAAGTTGGCTTGGAGACCTGTCAAGAACTGGCATTTTACCAAGCCTTCCACAACTTCCATGTCTGATTTCTGGCCGAAATCAAAGAAGAAAAAGCTTTTCTTGTTGCATTTTGACACACACCCCTCTCCCCATTTCAGTTCCTGCTGGAAACTTGGCCTTAAAATGTATCCAAATATCCAGGCATCTCAGCTCAGCATTGAGAACATGAGAAAATGTGCTGAAGGTGACTGTGGGATCTGAGGGGGTTTGAAAGTGATCTGACCATGGTTGCTCAGCCTGACTTGAAGTCAATGTGGAAAGCAAATACCTCCAAGTTGGATGTTGGCAGGCCTGTCCAGCTAAGCAGAGCTTGGGGCTGGAGGCAGTTCAGTAGGCTCTCTCCAAGGCTCCAAGGAGTGGGGTTGGATAATCTGCTGCTTCCTTCTAAGTTAATATGAGATTCATGTCCCCACAAGAGAGAATAGAGGAAACAAACAGACAGCTATATTCATGCAAAATATAAAATATTTGCCCTGGGAAGCCCCAGGGCTAACCAGAGTCTCTCTTCTCCTTGGCAAGGGAAGACTCGGGGCTCTGGGTCTGTACCTTATTCATTTGCACGTGTTGCTCACAGGGCTTATACTCCCATTCTTTTTCTTTCTTTCCAAATCCCAGACATCAGGCTTTCCAAACCAGTGAATCCTTTCCATTGTCTCATGCATAGATCATAAGGCTTTGGAGTGGGGATTGGGAAGCAATCACTGGGGAGTTCCTGCTGAGAAAACTTGATTCCAGCTGCCACCACCACAAACGCCTTGGATATATCTCTAAGTTGTCGCCATTTTGCTAGATGCAATCGTCCTTGGAGCCAGATAGGATTGGGAAATTCCAGCTCTATGATGACAATACAGCCTCACCCCGTGACAGCATGTCTCTGGCCAGGGCTGATCAGGATTAACCCTTTGATCTAACAGAAGAGTCCATACATAACATGCAAATACCCTGACCAAAATGTCTATAAACTCTCTAAGGCATTAGTAGCTCTGTGGCACCCTAGATACTCTTTAAATGAAACCATTAATGTCAAGGACCATGATAGACCTCCCCAAGAAAGAAGCTCAATGCAACACAATTCAACAAGCATTCATTAGTGCCTGTTCTGTACAAGACACTGTGCTAGGCACTGGGTATGCAAAGACAAAGAAGAAATTGTTTCAGTGCTCAAATAGTTTCCAGTCTGCTGGGGAATGTAGGTATAGGAGTAAAAAAGGACAAAAGAATTTCAAATGAACAGAAAGCAATTTCAAGCAGAAAACGTTGCAAATAATAAGGAGGAATAAAGGAAAGATTTTTGTCAGGAGGAGTGCTTCAGCTGGGCCTTGAAGAAAGCTAGGAATTCTAGAAATAGAAGGAAGAAAGGGGCATACGACATTGATGGAGCAGGGATGGACTTGTGCAAAGGTGGAGAGGTGGAAGATGTATCAACAACAGGTTGAAGACAAATTTGAATAGAATGAACATACATGAAGGGGGTTGAAACCTTTGGCAGGTTTCTCCATACTGAGAACTATTGAATCCATCTCTCTTGCTGGAATTTTCTTCTTGCTTTGCGGGCAACGGCTCTTGGTCATCAGTGGAGCTATTGCCATGGTTCCCCAATCTACGTACAAAACAATCTTGCTGTGTTTCTGGCCAATGGGAACGGGACAAAGTTCCATCTGGAACTTATCAACACCTCTCTTGGGTCAGCTGCAAGGGATTGGATTTCCAAGTGACCCAACACATTTCCTCTTTCTTCTCCCTCAAGGCCAAATTTGTAGTCTGTGTTGTCTTGGTAGATTGGGGGTGAAGGGCCCTTCTGGATGGCAGCTTAATCTCTATCCCTTCTGAGCTGCCAAAAGTCTTAGAAATCTTTCTAAAGACTAACTCTGCATTTCCATTTTTGAGATTCATTGATCATACAGGCTTTCTGGCTTCACCTTAGTGGTTGCCGGGTGCAATTCAGTATACAACACTATCAAAAAGTATAAATGTCTTAGAGATTCCTAGTCAATTATACACTCAAATGTCTCAGAAATTCATAATTGAATGAGAAACTTTGGACCTGTTTGCTACACACCCCCACAAAAGAGCTGAAAGTCAGGAAGCCTTATCCTTACTGAGGGTCTGTTTCCCCTGGTTGACCCATGGGTGGTGGCCAGAGTCAGAGCCTGAAGAATTAAGGAATCCCTAGGTCATAAGATGACGTAGGCTCAATGCTCTTGAGCTGTACTGACCCTTAGAGATCACCTGATCTAACTCCCTCATTTTATACTTTAGGAGCTGAGATCTAGACTTTCCCAAGGTCACACAATTAGTAAGCAGAATAGCACAGATATGACCCCCAGTCCTCTGACTAGATATGTACTACCATATTCTGTTTAAACAATAACATGGAGCTTTAATGTTTCAAGTGATAGGTAACATATAACATTTATGGGTCCTGGTGCTTAAGCTAGACAATGAAGTGGTATCTAAAGGATATCTTTGGGGCAGAGGGAAGTATGTCCATAACCCAAAATCACCAGCTGCAAATCAAGTTGGAAACTGATTTTGAAGGGCAGAAGCAGCACACATCAATTCAATCCATTTCTACCTTTTTAAGTGCGTACTCTATACTTTGCACTGTGCTAGACCCCAGGAAATAAAATGACCCCCAAAAAACTGTCCCTGCCCTCAAAAGCCTTACATTCTACTGGGGGAAAACAACATGTTCATACATAAGAAAATGCAAACTACAATAAAAAAGAGTACAAAATTATGCTGGGAGAAGGAGGGGAGAAGTGAGGGCATCAGGAAGTTGCCTGTGCTGAGCTTTGAAAGGAACAGAGAGGAGATTCCAAGAAAAAGGAAGGGGAGAGAGGACTTGCTGGTGAATCAAAGCCATGGACAGTAAATGAGTCTATGGTTTGCCTGACCCATCTTCCCTCGGAAGGCAGAGGAGGGATGCCATCTTGTTTGATGGTTTGTCATGGGGATTCCTGTGCAGGTGATGTTTGGACAAGTTCGCTGCTGAGGTCTCCTCTAACTCTGAGAATTGGAGGGAATTATATGTTCTAGGTCAAAAATGGATCCAGAATCTACAAGTCTACTGGGACATTTGCTTCCTTAGGAGTCTGACAGAGTGCTTAGTACAGTGCCTAGAAAATAGTAGTTGTTTAATTAATGTTTATTAATTGATCAACTGACTGAGTAACATTTGGAGTACCTGTGGCCTTGGGGTAAGTGTGGCAACTACCACTGGAATTTGACATCTTTCAAGCTACCCAAATCCTTGTGGTCTCAGCTTCAGAGATGTCACGACCATGAACAACTCCACTGTTTCAGAGAGATGTGAATGTAATTCCTGCACTGCTTATGCCATGCTACACAATCGGGGGTGGGGGGGGGTGCTTTGGGAGAATGCAAAAGGAATGGTCAAAAGTTAAATTCTGAATTAATTTCTGAAAAGCAAAGTGACATTGTAGATAAAGACCCAAACTCTGAATCTGAAAGACCTGGCTGAGTTCAAGTCCTGCCTCCATTACAAATTAGGAAACCTTAACCTCTTGGCATTTCCAGGCAATTCTCTGGGGCTAGATATTGTAAACTAGGTGCTAAATTACATTGGCAGAGGGTCTCCTCATTAGAAATACCAATGAAATCACAAAACTAAATGATTTTATAACTTCACAAATAGACTTAAAAAACCTGATCTGGTTATTCCAGTGATATTGGACACAAGAAGTATGGTACCTTATTGGTCAGCCACTTAAAAAACTTTTATTAATCAAAGAAGAGAAAATGGAAGAATGGGAAGGACATATGGGCAATCAGCCATTATCTTACCTTGAAAGTTCAACATCTGCATCAGAAAATCCAAACTGCAACTACAAAATATACTTCTTCCCAGGTAATTTTAAACTTTGAAGTTAAAAAAGAGAGAATGGGAAAATGATTTAAAATTCTTTATAACTAAGCTTTTTTTGTTTTTGTAACTTTGCATCACTTTCCCAAAACCATGATTAAATTTTCATAATTTTTATAAGAAAAAACCTTCCAAGTTGTAAATCATCTGGTCCTCTGTGATCCCCTTAAAGAAAGGATGACCACTCTCCTCATCCTAAACTAGTGATTCAGCATTTCTACATATGATGTGTCCACAAGCTTCCAGGGATGATGCTAGAAAACCCATATGCCCCTTAGAAAATAGTCTCTGACTACATGTGAAGGTTGGAAAGAAAACAAATAAAATAGAGTGCTGATGTTTACCAATGAACATGGCAAGATCCAGGGCAGTTATTATAGCTAAAAGGTCTTTGGAAGAGCATATGCCACTGATGGGAGCCAAGCCTTACGAAATCTTTTAAAGTTAATTAAAACTGCCAAAGGTTTTGATCTGGAATGATTCTTTCAAAATTTTGACACAAAGATGGAATTTTTCTGATGATCTGGAACTGTGGCTGAGCCAAGATGTGGCCTGGGTCTGGCTCTATGCTGGACATTGAGACAATAACTTCCCTTTGGATTGACTGCCCTAAACTTGCATTGTTGGTGTTCAGTATAGGTTTACTTGGATGAAAAAAACACCAATTTTTTCTCCTCTTGCTCATATACATTTATACACATATATTATCACACATATGTATATAGAAATATATACCATAAAAAGAGATGTGTATTCCCCTTTTCTTTTTCATGGGTTATTTTATGACCCCAAACTTCCCTTAACAGCAAGGACCTGTATTTTAACATGAATTTTGTACTGGTATGGCCATATATGGTAGGGAAACATGGAAGAATTTAAAAGGAATATATCACAAAGTACGATTTGCTTGCTCGGTGGGTATTAGGAACTCTGGCAAGGAAGAGGAGTAAAAGGTACCATCAAGGTACTGGATGATGAGAAGAGAAGAAGGGCTGATCACATGCTGAAAAAACTTAAGTGCACCAGTGAAAGCTCCTAGCTATCAGAGGACATCATGGAAGGCCTCTAGAATGGTGTATGAAAATCACCCAAACTGGGATGCTTTGTATGGCTTTTGGTCTGCACGGTGGGAGGAACAATTTAATTGATGAGATAACAGAGCCTTTTGAATATATCTATAGCTCCATCTCTATCTGTCTATCTATCTATCTATCTATTGTTTGCCCATCTGTCTTCTATACATCTATGTCTAGGAGAGTGGGAAGGATACCTCTGTATCATCCAGGTTATCGGAGGCTATTCAGTCTTCCTTAAAGAAGTAGAAGAAATGTTAAAAACAAACAAACAAAGCCTTCCAGGATGTAAAAGAAAGAGGAAATCCTAAATTACGGTGGGAAGTTAGAAGGGTAAATGGTGTGTTAGAGAAGAAGTAGGAAGGGAAGCTGGACCTCTAAGCTGCTGCACACAAAGAGCATCTGTGAGGCTTTTTTAATGAAAGGGAGAGTTGGGCCAATGCACAAAAAGCTGCTTCTTGGGTTCCAAGGAATGCCACACTGGCATAGATAAGTAGACATGCTCACCAACAGAAGCGCAGCACTTCCAAGTCGAAAGGGATGTCAGAGGCCATGTCCTGAAGGCATCCCTTCTCTAACTTACCAGATAATTAGTCATGCAGATTCTGATTATTGACCTCCAATGAATAACACCAACCTGCATTAACTGAGGTCCTCCTGGATTTCAGTTACTGTCCGAGGTACTTGAAAGCAAAGAGAAAGGAGAAAAAAACAGTCCTTGCCTTCAAGGTATTTCTGTTGTATTGGAAGAAAAAATATGCACCCAAAAAATCAAACACAAAATATAATCAACGTACATAGAAAGTAATGGGTGGGGGAGGAGTTAAACAGTCTAAAATACCTTCCAAGTCTGACATTCTGTTCTCAAAACTCTAACATTTGTTACAAAATGCTTTTCCCTGTTTCTTGGTAAAATAGTTCCTGAGCAATAGGAAGAGGAGGAAAAGCCTAAATTTGTCTCTGCTCACCTACCTTTGAACATCCTTTCCATGTTCAGCCCTTCCCAATGGCAGTGAAGTTCTTTGCCTGTATGTTCATGGATGAACTCTTATAGGTAGAAAGAGGTCTGTACAAGGT